>NC_034595.1:25213101-25244518 GCF_900095145.1 Mus pahari | reverse complement strand
GTGTTCCATTTAATAAATGACAGTGAGCATCCACTTCTGTATTTGCCAGGCACTGTCATAGCCTCACAAGAGACAGCTATATCAGGGTCTTTTCAGCAAANTNTTGCTGGCATGTGCAATAGTGTCTGCGTTTGGTGGCTGATTGTGGGATGGATCCCCAGGTGGGGTAGTCTCTGGATGGTCCATCCTTTTGTCTTAGCTCCAAACTTTGTAACTCCTTCCAGGGATATTTTGTTCCCTATTCTAAGGAGGAATGAAGTATCCACAAGTTGGTCTTCCTTGTTTCCTAATTAAATCATTTAAAGTGGGAAGGCCAACTGCTTTTTGTTTGATTGGGGGAAGGGAATTGTGGTTATTTTTTGCTTTCAAGATGGGTTTCTCTTTGTAATCCTGGATGTCTCTGGAACTCACTCTATATACCATGCTGGCCCCTGGCTCAGAAATTCACCTGCCTTTGCCTCCTGAGTGCCAGGATTAAAGGTGCATACCACCATACCTGGCTGGGAAGACCAACTTCTAATCTGGTTCTTTGAGGTAGGTAGATGTACCTTGTGCTGGCTAATTTTATGTCAAAATGACTAAGGATAGAGTCGTCTGAGAGGAGGGAACTCCAATAGCGAAAATGCCTCCTAAGATTGGGCTACAGGCAACCATGAAGAGCTTTTTCTTTACTTCAAATTGATATGGGAGCAGCAGTCTTCCATTGTCCTTGGCAGCTCCTGCCTCCACATTCCTGACAGTTTTTGAGTTCCTGTCCTGAGGATGAAGCCGCCTTCAGTCCTTGCCCAGAGGGACCTGTGGCCTTTTACAAAGGTAACTACACTGGGAGAAAGAAAAGAATCAAACTTTCCAGGAGCTATTGGATACTGGTTCTGAATTGTGCTGATTCCATGAGACCCCAAGAAAGCCTTCCAGTTAAAGTAGGGACTATGAAAGGCAGGTGATTCATGGAGTTTTGTCCAAAATCCAATGCACACAAGGTCCTCTGAGTCCTTAAGCTCATACAGTAGTTATTTTTCCAGTCCTGGAATATAAAATTGAGATAAATGCAGTCAGATGGGAAAATTTTTACAATGATTCTATGATCTATAGAATGAGGGTTATTATAGTTGGCAAGGCCAAATGGAAGCCTTTAGAGCTGCTTCTGCTAGGAAAAATGGTGAATCAAAACCAGTATCATATCCCTGGAGTAATTATTGCCACCATCAAGGACTTGGAAGATGCAGGAGAGGTGGCTCCCATGACTCCCTTTAACTTTCCTATCTGGCCAGTGCAGAAGACTGAGTGTGGAAAATGAAAGTGACAAATTACAACAGCTGTACCAGATATGGTGTTCTTATTTCAGCAAATTAACATCTCCTGGATCAGAGTGTGAAGCTTTTGATCTAGCAAATGCCAGCCTCCTGTTACCTGCTTATAAGGACTACCAGAAGCAAGCAAAGGGTCAGAAGAGGGGAAATAAACTCAACCAAAATTCAAGGGCCATCTCAGTGAAATTCTTAGGAGTCCAGTAATATGGTGCGTGCAGAGAAATTCCTTCTAAAGTAAAAGTGAAGTTATTACACACAACCTTCACAGCACCAAGAAAGAAACATTTGTTTAGTGAGTCTATTTAGATTCAAGAGATAGCAAGATTCCTCACCTGGATGTGTTTCTCCAGCCCATATATCAATTGACTCGGAAAACTCCTAGCTTTGAGTAGATCCGGGACAGGAGAAGGCTCTTTAACAAGTCCAGGCTGCAGTTCATGCTACTCTAGCACTTGAACCATATGATCCAGCAGACCCAGTAGTACTTGGGGTTTCAGTGGCAGAGATGGATGTTTGGAGCCTTTGGCAGGCCCCTATAGGTGAATCACAGAAGAGACCTTTGGGATTTTCAAGCAAGACTCTGTCATCATCTGCAGATAACTGTTCTTCCTTTGAGAGAAAGCTCTTAGCCACTATTGGGCCTTCGTCAAAATTAGACATTTGATAATTGGCCACAAAGTTATCATGCAAACTTATCATCCTAGCAGAAGCTAGATGTTATCTGACTCACCAAGTCACAGAGCATGTGTACCATGGAAGTGGTATATACGTGGTTGGTTCTGAACAGATTATGAAGGCACAAGCAAGTTACATGAAGTTACCCAAATGCCTTCGGTTTCTACTACCCTTACAATACCATCTGCTGCCAAGCATGCACCTATAGCTTCATGGTGTGTGTCCTATGATTGACTGAACGAGGAAGGGAAGACTGGGCCTAGTTTACTGATTGTTCTTGACACTATGCAGGCACCACCTAGAAGTGGAAAGCTGAAGGATTACCCTTTCTGGGACAACCCTGAAAGACACTTGCAAAAGGAAGCCTTCATAGTGGGTAAAATTTCAGGGAGTACAAATGGTCATTTTGTTTGGAAAGAGAAAAGGCCAGATGTTGGATTGTTGATTAATTCATGGCTGTGACCAATGAATTAACTGGATGTTCAGGGACTTTGAAGTAGCATGATTGGATAAATGATGAGAAAGACATCTGGGAAGGAAGTTTGTGGATAGATGTTTTGAGATGGGTGAAGGATATTAAGATACCTGTGTCCCATGTAAATGCTAATCAAAAGGTGACTTCAACTGAGGAAGAGTTCAGGAAACAAGTACGTAAGACGACTCATTCTGTAGACAGCCTCTTTTCCTAGTCATCCCTATCTTTGCACAATGGTTCCATGAATAAAGTGGCTAGGGTGGCAGATGGAGTTATTCATGGGTTCAACAATATATCCTACCAAATATCAAGACTAACCCGGCAATAGTTGCTGCTGAGTGCCAGATCTGCCAACAGCAGAGATCAACACCAAGTTCCAGATATGGCACCAATACCCAGGGTGACCAGCTAGTAACCTGGTTGTAGGTTGACTACATTGGACCACTTCCTTCATGGAAAGGTTAACACTTTGTCTTTAGTAGAGCAGGTACTTGCTATGGCTATGGATGTACCTTTCCTGTATATAATTCTACCAAAACCACCATCAGTGGACTTATCTAAAATCTTATTCACTGTCATGTTATTCCTCCACACAGTACTACTACTGACCTAGAAACTCACTTCACAGTCATAGATATGCGACAGTGGGCCCGTGGTCATCGAATTCACTGGTCTTATCATATTCCCCACCATGCTCAAACAGAGGGCCTAGTAGATGGAATGGCCTTTTGAATACACAGTTACAGTGCTAATTAGCTAAAAGCAGCTTGGAGGGCTGGGGCTAGATTGAATCAGCTTCTATTATTTGATAGTTTTTCCTGTAGCCAGATTCCATGAGTCCAGAAATCAAGGGTTTGCAAAAGGAATAGTTTACTGTTTTTCCTAGTCATCCTCCAAGAAAATTTTGGTTCCCTGTTCTAAGAGCTTACATGTTGCTGGCCTAGATGTTTTGGTTCCAGAGCTAGGGGCCACAACAAACATTCCATTGAAATCAAAGCTCAGGCTTCCCCCTATCCACTTGGGGCTTCTGATGTCAGTAAGCCAACAGACAAAGGAGTATACAATGTTAGAAGTGATTGATCTAGATTACCAAGGAAAACTTGGATTGCTTCTCCATAATGGTGGTAAGAAAGGTTATGTTGGAAGTCAGAAGTGCAGGCAAACCTGGCAATGTTGTAAGGCTTGCACAAACCTGGAGCCATAGAGGGGTTCAGTGCACCAAGGACAGCCCATGGCAATCAGTTGCAGGCCATATCAGTCAGAACAGGTGAATGACCCATGACCTATCTGCCTGCGAGCTCCCCACTTCCTAGATCCTAGACTCCATTCCCAAAGACCTATTCCAGTACATCCCCCCCACACACACACTTTTGCCCCAGTGCCATGCTCTTACTCCCAACTTCAGCTGTCTTGTGCTACTCGAATGCAGGCCACACCAGTCAGTAGAACAGCTGTCCTGGTGGAGGCCACAACAGTTTAAAGGACAGGTCCAGGCCAAGCAAGCCAGAAAAACAGACAGGTAAACTCTGGCAAAGACTACCTGCTGGACCAGAGACCACATGGGCCTACAGAAACATAGTTAAGTGGTCCATGACTCTATCCCCAAAGACCAAGATAGCTGCCAGAAGACAGAGACACCCTACTGGATTGGAAATCATGCTTCCAGGCTGAAAAGACCAGAAGACCAAAGAGGAAACAAAAACTAAGAAACAAAATAGCCACCCAGCTGGACAAATTCAGAAATCGGCATCCAGACTATGAGAATCCCAAATCCAGACGCCTAAATGCCAGGGTAAGAACACAACAAAAGCCAGGGTGATATTGTACCCCTGGAGCACAGATATCGTACCACAGTAAGACCTGAATATCCCATATCCCAACATATTCAGACTTTCAAATCAACATGACAAACTAATACGGGTCCATAAAGGGCACGGGGGGGGGCCCTCTTAAAGAGGTTGGGGACAGGACAAACAAAAACTTGGAGGAAATCAATAAATCCCTTAAGAATAGTAAGAAAGCCAAGGTGCAGTAGGAGCTAACCATTTAAGAAAGAAACCATTTAAGACCTGAAAATGGAAGTAGAATTCATAATGAAAACACAAACTGAGGGAATTCTGGGAGTGAAACAGCTAGATAAGTGAACAGGAACTACAAACACAAGCATCACCAGCAAAATACAAGAAATGGAAGAGATAATTCAAGGGTTGTAGATACTATAGAAGAAATTGATGTCATGGTCAAAAAAAAATGTTATATCTAAAAAACTCTTAACACAAAATATCCAGGAAAGATTGGACACTAGGAAAAGACCAAACCTAAGAATGATAAGAGTAGAAGAAGAATCTCAACTCAAATATGACATAATATGTATAAAAAAACATAGAACTTTTTCTAGCCTAAAGAAGGACATGCATATAAAAGTACAAGAGGCTTACAAAACACCAATTAGACTGAACAGAAAGGAAATGATTATGAGGACTGGGCCACATAATAATTAAAGCACTAAACATACAGAACAAAGTAAGGACATTAAAATCCGCAAGGGGGAAAGGCTAATAAATAACATAATTATATATCTTATACATAATAACTATATAATAACTATATATATAACTAATAGTTACATATATTTTAATATATATTCATATTATATATAATATATATTATATATAACTAATTAATATATATGTAACTAATAGTTACATATATTTTAATATATATTTATATTATTATATATAATATAAATATATATTAAAATATATGTAACTATTAGAGTTAACACCCTACTTCTAAATGGAGTCTCCAAAAGCTAGAAGGGCCTAGAGAGATGTTTTGCAGAATCTAAGAGACTGCAGTTGCCAACCCAGACTATTATACTCAGCAAAACCCTCAATAACCATAGATGGAGAAAAAAAGATATTTCAGGACAAAGTCAAATTTAAACCATTTCTATCCATAAATCTAGCCCTACAGAAGATACTAGAAGGAAAACTCCAACCCAGAGATGTTAAATACATCCATGAAAATATAGGCAATAAGTAATTTCATGACAGCAAATCCCAAAGAATGTAAATGCATACACACACACAAAGACATACACACACACTACCAACACATACAAAATAACAAAAATTAATAATCTTTTGTCATTAATATCTCTCAATAACAATGTACTCAATTTTCTAATAAAAAGACACAAGTCTTTTGTCATTAATATCTCTCAATACCAATGTACTCAATTTTCCAATAAAAAGACACAGGCTAACAGAATGAATGTGAAAACAGAATCTATCCTCTCACTGCATGAAAGAAACACATGCAATCAAAGATAAACAATACTTCAGAATAAAATGTTGAAAGAGATATTTTAAGCAAATGGACAAGAAAGCTAGTGTAGCAATCCTAATAGTCTTCAAGTCAAAAGTATCAAGAGCTAGAGAAGGTCATCTCATTCTCATGAAAGTGAAAATCTACCAAGATGACATTTAAATTCTTAACAGTTTGCCCAAAACACAAGTACACCCACATTTATAAAAGAAACATTTCTAAAGCTTAAATCACACATTGAACCTCTCACATTAATAGTGGGAGACCTCAGTACACCACTAACCAATGGGCAGGTCATCCAGACAAAAACTATAAAGAGACATAATGGACCTAACAGGCATTATCAATCAAAGGGACCTTACAGTTATATAGAAAATGGTTCACCCAAACACAAAAGAATATACCTTCTTCTCAGCACATCATGGAACATACTCCCAAAATGCCCAGATACTTGGTAATAAAGCAGGTGTTAACAGATAAAATAAATTGAAATGACCCCTTGTATCCTATGAGATCACCATGAATTAATCCTGAAATTCAACAACAGAAAGCCTACAAATGCATGGAAACTGAACAGCTCTCTACTTAATGACTACTCGATCAAGGCAGAAATAAATAAATTAAAGGATTCCTAAAAATCAATGAAAATGAAGGCACAACATACCCAAACTTACGGAACACAATTAAAGCTGTGCTAAGAGAAACATAGCATTAACTGCCCTCAAAGAAATTAGAGGGATCTCTTACTAGTAACATCACACATGAAAGCTCTAGAACAAAAAGAAGCAAACATATCCAAAAGGAGTAAATGGCAGAAAATAATCAAAATGGGGGCTGAAATCAAAAATAGAAACAAAAAGAACAAAGAATCAATGAAACACAAAGTTGGTCATTTGAGAAAATAAGATAAACAAACCCTTATCCAAACTAACTAAAAGACATTAAAAATTAACAAAATATGAAACATACCAACAGACAATAAGGAAATCTGAACTATCATTAGATTATATAAACCAGTACTCCATAAAATTGGAAAATCTGAAAGAGGTAGACAATTTTCTTGATAGATATCTTACCAAACTTAAGAAGATAAATAATTTAAGCATAACTATAACCCAGAAGGAAGTAGAAGCAGTCATTGAAACTCTCCCAGCCAAAAGAAGCCAAGGTCAAGATGGTTTTAGTGCAGAATTCTACCAGTCTTTCAAAGAAGAGCTAATCCCCAAACTCACTCTGATACCCAAACCACACAAGGGTCATCAAAGAAAGAGAAATACAGACGCATTTCACTAATGAACATCAATGCAAAAATAATAAAATATTCACAAACTGAATCAAGAACACGCCATAAACATCATCCACCATAATCAAGTAGGCTTCATCCCAGAGATGCAGGGATGGTTCAACAGAGAAAAATCTGTCAATGTACTCCACCATATAAACAAATTGAAAGAAAACAACTACATGAAAGGAAACAACTTATACTTCCTTAGATGGGGAAAACCCCTTTGACAAAATCCAACACCCCTTTATGATAAAAGTCTTGGAAAGATCGGGGATACAAAGGACATTCCTAAATAAAGGCAATTTAAAGCACGCCTATAGCCAACTTCAAATTAAATGGAAAGAAACTCAAAGTCATTCCTCTGAGATCAGAAACAAGACAAGGCTGTCCTCTCTCTCCACATCTACTCAACAAAGAGGAGCTGGTGCAACTAGAGCTAAGAACTAAGGAAGATCAAGGTGATATAAATTAGGAAGAATTCAATGTGTTGCTATTAACAGATACTATGATAGTCTACATAAGTGACCTAAAACAATGATGCCAGGGAACGTTTATAGATGATGAACACTGGATACAAGATTAACTAAAAGAAAATCAGCAGCCCTCCTATATACAAATGACAAACAGGCTGAAAAAGAAATGTGGATAACAATCCTTCATAGTAGCCACAAATAATGTAAAATATCTTGGGGTAACTCTAACTAAGCAAGTGAAAGCCTTGTTTGATGAAAACTTTCAAGTCTTTGAAGAAAAGAAATTAAAGAATTTATCCAAAGATTGGAAGAACTCTCATGTTCATTGATCAGTAGGATTAACATAGTAAAAATATCCATCCTACCAAGAGTAATGTATAGATCTAATGCATTCCCCATCAAAATTCTGACAATCCTTTATGTACCTTGAAAGAATGTCAACTTCATATGGAAAACAAACAAAAACCCTGGTTAGCTAAAACAACCCTATATAATAAAAGAACTTCCAGAGGTATCACCATCCCTGATTTTAAGCTGTACTACAGAGTTGTAGTAATAAAAACCACATGGCATTGGCAAACAGACAGATTGACTGATGGGAACATATCAAAGATGCAGACATAAATCCGCACACATATGGACACCTGACTTTAATAAAGATACCAGAAATATAAAAGGGGAAGAAAAGAAAGCATCTTCAACCAATGGTGCAGATCTAACTGGATATCAGCATCTAGAAGAATTCAAATAGATTCGTATCTATCACAGTGCACAAATTCAAGTCGAACAGATCAAAGACCTCAACATAAATCCAGATACACTGAACTTGATAGAAGAGCATATGGAGAATAGTCTTGAACACATTGGCACAGGAGACAACTTTCTCAACAAAACAATAGCTCAGGCACTAAGATCAATCAATAATAATTGATACCTCATAAAGTTAAAAAGCTGATATAAGACAAAGGACATACTAAAAAGGACAGAACAGCAGCCCATAGAATGAGAAAAGGTTTTTACCAACTCCATATCCACATCTATCAGAGGACTAATATCTAATATATATATATATATATACACCAATAAACTAAATAATCCAATTTAGGGTACATATCTAAACATAATTCTCAACAGTGAAATCTCACATAGCCAAGAAATACTTAAAGAAATGTTCATCATCCTTAGTCATCAGAGATCAAATCAAAATGCAAATCACAGTAGCTCTGAGATTCCATCTTAAACCTGTCAGAATGACTAAGCCAAAAACTTAAGGGACAGTTCTTGCTGGCAAGGATATGAAGCAAGAGGAACATTTCTCCACCACTGGTGGTAATACAAACTTGTACAGTTACTTTGAAAATCAATATGGTGGTTTCCCAGAAAACTGGGAATTGATTTGCCTCAGGGCCCAGCTATATGTCTCCTGGGCATATACCCAAAGGACACTTTATCCTACCACAAGACCACTTACTCAACTATGTTCATAACAGCTTCATTTATAATAACCAGAAACTGGAAACAATCTAAATGTCCCTCAACTAAAGAATAGAAAAAGTAAAATGTGGTAAATTTGCACAATTGATTATAACTCAACTGTTCAAAACCATGACTTCATGAAAATTGCAGGCAAACAATTATGCTGCCTGAGGTAGCCCATACCCAAAAAAGACAAACATGGTATATACTCACTTATATCGGGATATTAGCTTTAATGTGTAAGATAATCTTGCTACAATCCATATACTTAGAGAAGCTAAGTAACAAGGAGCTGTTAATAGGGTAATGCAAAGATTTTCCTGGGAAGGGGAAATAGAATAGATTGCAGGTGGACTGGGGCCAGATGGGATTGTGATCAAATGGTGTGGGAGTGGAGAGAAAACACTGGGAGAAATGGTTGGATTTGGGGGGCTTTTAGGGACCAATGTCAAAACCCAGTGCATTGGAATTTTGATGGAATCTATTTAAGTAACCCTAGCAATGACTCCTAGTAGTGGGGGACACTGAACCTGAATTGATCAAGTGGATGGATTAACATCAACCCATTCACCAAATCTTTGACCTACAGTTTATTCTGCTTACAGAGTGTTTTGCAACTGGAGCCTACCATAATCATCTTCAAAGAGACCAGAGAGACTTCATCCAACAACTGATCGGGCCAGTGGTAGAAATTAGAATTATAATAGGCATGAGCTTTTCTGTAGTTTTTGTTAAGAGTATGTTTGTAAAATATTTGAGTTTTCTGCCGTAACATTTTATGATGTAATGTGCAATATAACATCAACGAAGAGATTATCAGTTGTTATTATCTTGATGTTTGACATAATAAAAGAATGTCCCTCACAGGACATTGCCACCTATTCAAAATGTATGTTTGTTGTTTTACAAGGGATAGCTATATCATGTTAGGCATGGTAATTATGACCTGCATAAAAAATGTGATGTGTTTTTGATTGTGTGGGATAGTTATAATATGGTCAGACATTTTTATAACCTGGTTATTATTTTCATTTTGAAATTAAGCATAACAGAAGGAGATATTATTGAGTGTCAAGTGGACAAGATATGGACTTAAGAAAGCTATTCTTGGTTGTTAGTTTGACTACATCTGGAATTAATTAAAAACCAAATAGCACCTGTTAGGGATTTTATTTCTTAATTCAGTTATTTGAAGGGGAAAGACCACTTCTGATGTGGATCTTTGAGATCAGACGATACACTCCTGGTCTTCTTTATGTCCATTTGAACTATAACCCATCTACAGTTTCTGTCTTCTGGACCAAGAAAGTATGAGTTCTTGTTCTCAACTCCTAGCATAGAGGCCAGCATTACCAATTATGTTGTTAAGGAGAATAGTTTCAGATGGGTACCAAGAAGAAGGGGTCCAAGATTTCATCTGAAATAATGAAATAAAACCCCTAATTCTACTATCCCTACCCATCTAACATCAGTTTCCATGAAAACAGCATGAGAAAGACTGTGGTCAGGCAGAAACTGACACCAAATCGACATCTCTCTAGGTAGCTGGCATTCTTTTTGATATCTGCAAAGGCCAGTTTCTACAATCCTATTATATATTGTTTAGCTGGAAAGGCTCAGTTATTTGAAGAGTGAATAAAATGAAATCCACCCAGCCAAGGCATCTATCCTTCTAATAAGGTATTATCAAGGAATTTCCTATTTCAGAATATGGCCCGAGTGGTTTGTCTTTTTCCCCCAAATCTCCTTTGACAATATGCAGACCCCACTGTCATATTTGCCTTTCTCATTTCTCATACTTAGCAACACAATGACAATCTACTCTGCATTGTAAATCTGGTTGGGAAAATATCAATATCCTCTACCATCTGTAAATTAATATTAGTGGTAGTGATGGTTTTTAATTTATGCCCTAGATTGACTGCCATCAGATTATTCCTTTGCAGATATAATGACAACCAGAAAACACAGGCAATCTGTATATAAAAATTAGAAGCCACCATTTTGTTGCTATGTATTATCTGTGTTATTGTTTGTTGTTGTTGTTTGTGGTCCTGGGAATTGTGCTCTACCAAAGATCAAAGGACTCAGTGTCCTTCAACCCTCACTGTCTTCGTGCAGTCATGAGGCATCCTATTGGCTCACATCATAAATGCTTTTCACTTTTCTAAGTTTGTTTGGTTTTAGACACAGTGTATCATAACCCAGACTGGCCTGAAATTCATGGTAATCTTGGCACAGCCTCCCAGTTGCTGAGATTTTAGGTTGTAACTGACTTCTAGCTCTCACCAGATGCCTTACACTTAGCTATTATGGTTAATAGCTATTTTGATTTTTTTAAATTCCCATTATATAGATTTTACCAGGTTTTTATATATTTTAAGTCGTTCTGATCAACATTTCAGTATCTAGAAACTTGAAGAAAACCATACCAAAAATGCTGGCCTTTTAAAATAAAACTAAAGTTAATTTTTGAACAGAGAAGAAAAAACAAACAAACAAACAGAAAAGCCATTGGAGCAAATCAAAAAAGTTGTTGCCAAATTGAACTTTACTTTTTGAACATACAGTAGTAAACCACAGTGACATGCAACCAGATGGAAGAGAGTCTGCCTGACACTTTTATTAAATCACATTACATTAGTATATCACCAATGGAATTTCAGAGCAAACCCATATCCCATTCCCTCCCTGGAAAGGCAAAAAAAAAAACTGGGTTTTGTTCAGCATCAATTGGACTTGCTCCCTGAAAGTACAAGACTTTTAAAATGCTAGACTATAAGATGTAGATAAGCCCCAGTAAACAGAATATATGTGCTAGATAACAGTAAATGAATAGTATGGTTTTTAACCAGGTAAGGGGTAGTAAATGGACATAGATGGTCTTGATCTGACCATGGTTGATATTACTGACCATGGTTGACATCAGTGTTTCACTTTTACTGTGATACAAATGCAAGGTAAAGCCCAGGGAAGCTATACTTTTGTGGTTGTATTCTTATTGTTTACTGGATGAAGTGTCTTAGTCAGAGTTTCTATTCCTGCACAAACATCATGACCAAGAAGCAGATGGGGAAGAAAGGGTTTATTCAGCTTACATTTCCACATTGCTATTCATCACTGAAGAAGTCAGGACTGGAACTCAAGCAGGTCAGGGAGCAGGAGCTGATGCAGAGGCCATGGAGGGATGTCTTTACTGGCTTGCTTCCCCTGGCTTGCTCAGCCTGCTCTCTTATATACCCAAGGCTACCAGCCCAGTGATGGTCCCACCCACAAGGGGACCTCCCCCCTTGATCATTAATTGAGAAAATGCCTTACAATTGGATCTCATGGAGACATTTCCCCAATTGAAGCTCCTTTCTCTATGATAACTCTAGCTTGTGTCAAGTTGACAAAAAACTACCCAGTACAACCAGTTTCTTGTTTCTGTCACCAAATCTCTGACAAACATCTTATGAAAGAAAGCATTTACCTTGGCTTTTAGTTGGAAGGGTTACAGTCACTCTTGGAGATGGTATGGCATCAAGGATTTCTGTGATGATTGGAATAAGCAGCTGGGATTCTTCACCTCTTATATTCAAAGAGGAATCCAAGAATGAACAAGACATGGGTTGAGCTATAAAATCTCAACGTCTGATCCCAGTTATCTACTTCCTCCAGATATATTCTACATTCTAAATGTCACCACCAGCTAGAAAATAGCTATTCAAACATAGGAGTCCATGGAGGATATATGGTTATTACTTCAAACCACAGCGCCGGTCAAGCAATACGGTACAATTGTGTCTTTCTGTGTGGAGTGGAGGCAGCTCTTGGACAATCAGATCTCCTGGGTAAACAACAGTCCACAGTGTGATGCCAGTAGCGTTTGGATATATCTTGTGGGTTTTGTATCCTGACTATAAAACATTCACCCTATGTATATGAGATAGTTGGTGTTTACAAAATAAGCTTTGTACATTCTACAGAAGAATTCATATTAACACAGTAGCTAAGTTGAGGTTTATACAAATGAATCCTACTCAGCATATCAAAGAAAGTCTATTGAATTAATTTAAATAAATATATATCACTAAGAGAAGAAAATCTGAAAAGCCTATAAATTTGGACATTTTCAACTATAACATTCTGGAAAAGGCAAAATTCCGGAGATAATGTAAAAGTCAGTTAATATTGGCTAGTGCAAATGCGAGTGAGTAGGTAGAACAGGATCTTTAGGACATTAAAATGATTCTCTATGAAGCTACAATTATTCATTTTCAATGGGTACATGCCATCGTACATTGATCCAAACCCACATACCATACAATAATGAACTGTAATGTCGTCAGCAGACACAGGCTGCTGCTATGCAAATGTAAAACTCTGTTTTGGGAGGTTACTGATGAAGGAAAGGCTAAGGGACATAGGAACTCCCAATGATTTTCATTCAGCATTAAGCATCACTTAAAACTGTCCTAAAATAAAGACTATTTAAAACTTTGTGATGAACAATTTAAAATCAGTATGGAGCCCAGTGCTTGCTTAACAGTTTTGAGTCTGCTGGGTCACACCTTTACCTAAAATATTCATAGAGTGTTTATCACAACCTTTTTTGCATAACATAATTTTTAGAAATTATTGCTTCAAAATAGTAATTACATTGTCTGGTGATTCTTTTAAAATCTCAACCCATGGCCCTATCCTAGCCCTGAGTTTGCCATTTATAATATATGCTGCTAGTTTAAGGAGAATATAGGAAAAAACAGGCAAAATATATAATTTAAAATAAAATAAGGCTTATGATGCAACCCTTGCTTCTCCATTGTCAACAGGCTATATATAATACCTAGCTCACAAGCTATCTGGACGAGGAATAGCAAGGACAGTGACCAGGAGTTGAGAAGAGTTGAGAATAATAAATTATGATGTATAACACATAATGTAAAAGTAAGACAAATTTCTGCATTAATTTATCCAAAATTTAAGTAACTCTTACCAACCATATGAATATGCAGTCCTTTAGCAATTGGCTAGATAAAGGTTGAAGATAATTTCAATGATGCAAGCATGAGCAATATGCAGTCCTTTGGTAATAGACTAGATAAAGGTTGAAGATAATTTCATTGATGCAACTATGAGCAATAACAAATGTTGGTAATTTCTACTCAGAACAATTTGAACATCTTCAGCCAAATTATGAGGTTAAAAGGTGTTTTCATTAATGATAATGAGAAGCTTGTTCTAAGAAAATTTCAGAATGATCAAGACCAGAGCATAACAAGGAGATTTATATTTACTCTAACTAGGATTACATTCCATGCAGTTTCCTTAAATGACATAGTTAGAAGTTCTTTGTCTTCTTAGATGTCTTGTTGTGAACAAATAAAGGGATCAATCATTATAATAAATTGTTTTCCATGGACATGCTTCTGCAGTGGTATTGATATTCTTGTGTCTGACCCCTTGAATCTGTGTTGGCTTAAGCTTGCTTTCTCCAAGGGCAAGTATCTGAGTAATGGTGAGTAGGGCTTTCTGAAGCCACTGTTACTTTCTTGGAAATATGACATCATTATTGTACTGCAAAGCCTCATCTATTCTCCTGAAGTGTGAGTGTTCAGGGGGACCATTACAGAGGTGCCCCCCACTGACAGCCAGTTCCAGAGGCCAAGTATGATGTAGATAGACAAGTCATTATATAATCATCAACAAACTATGCCTTCAGGAACTTAGATTACCAACCATATAAAAGTTAGTTAAATCATTGTTTGAAGACATTAAGTTTGGGGGCTTGAGGTTTGGAGTTATTGTTCATGAGGCAAGATGTAACTCAAATGCACTAAAATGGGTTCTAGCCCCAGAATCTTTCAAATATACAAGTTGCTTCTTTTGTTTTGTTTTGTTTTGTTTTATCTTTCCCCCCAAAATACCATTACCATTCACCTTTTCCCCTCAGCTTTGGTACAGTAGTATTTACTGTCCTCTTGGGTGTTATGAATTTCACATTGTGCAGAAGGATCAGACACTCTAGTGGATCAAGCAGCTGTGTCCTCTGTCATTGGGTCACCCAGTACCATGTGCTGTAACTGAGATGCTGTTCTGAAGGTATTGAACTTCAGATTGCTTGTGAGTGCATTACTTTGTTTCTGTGGATATTGGTGCATATACAGTTGTTTTAGCAAGCCATACATCTTAATGCATTTTTCTCCACGGAGAAACATATCGACGTCCATATGCTAACTAAGGACACTAGTGCTAAAATAGGTATTTTCCGAGTGTGGGGGGTGGACTGGAGTAGGGTCCTTCACTGCCTCATCATCAGCCACTCAGAATGCTCAACATTCAAGGAGACTGGAGTAAATTAACATGTGTGGGGCGCTGATTTTGTTTCCTCCCTTTCTCCAGACGATAAGCTCAGATGTAAGTCTAACTCTAATACAAGGAAGTGAGCTTAAAGAGGACAGGAATTGTCCATGATAACAACTAGCAGCAGGAAGGATGCTCAGGACCAGCCTAGGAGGAGTCTAGGTACTACAGAACCTCCCAGGAAACTTGTAGGCATTTCTATATAGGGACCATGTCAGTTTCTGAATCAGTCGGTGTTGTACTGAAGTCAGTATCAAGGGATACTCTGAGAAGCTCTGCTTTAGCTGCTGGGCACTCACTGCTCTGTAGAGGAATCACTTTCTCCGGGAATCTTACAGAAATACACACTCATAAATTCTAACGGCTATCTATGAAGTCAGGATGAGTAATCAGGATTGTTGGATGACTTGTGGGATCTTAAGAAGCCCTTCTGAAGGGAATGATAGATGTTTCTTCAGCAAGCTGGGGCAAGGCAAGGTTTACTATACATATCTGAGCTCAGAGATGGTATCTGTGAGCAATTCTCTGTGGTCAGCCACCTTGGATTTCATTGATTTCATGTTTCCTCATTGCAATTTGCTGCAGACTGAGTATTCCTCATGAATTGTTTCTGGAAGACATCCAATCGTTTTCAGTTCTTCACCAGTACTGGCATTTCTCCTCCACATTTGGGCAGCCCTTGCTTGTGAGTCACTGGGTATGTAGCAGTGGTGAAGAGCTGCAGAAAGGTCAGGAACAAAAGAGGAAAGCAGGAAGTCTGGGTACTTTCTGAAAGTCAGGAAATATAAACTCAGGCTAGCCTTCAGTGATGTTAACGTGCTAGCTAAGTGGGAAACAACTGTGAAACAAGCATTTCGGTGGCAATGGACAACAGCTGAGAATTCTGAAGTGAACTTGAGGTGAATGAGCTGTTTCTTTGGTGATTCTGAGAGAGATTTGGTAGCATCAGCTGCTTCAATGCTCAGTCCAAGGAATTTGATCTTGGGTGTTTGTGCAGACAGAGGAGGTTGATGAACCTGTTTTGCCACACCAGGACACAAGGAAAGCCCCATTCCTTAATCCTTCTAGTCTCAAGATTTTCTTACTTTTCTCTTTCTGTTTTGAGGGTTTTCACATTTTTATCACCTGAAGTCATCCACTCAGACAAACAAGCACACTCTATTCTGGGAGCAAGAATCTCCTTTTAAAAGCGATTTCCCTCTTCATTCAGCAGCTTTTTAGCAAACAATCCCAGCCTTTAAACAAAGATAAGTAAGGTCATCCCTTTCCTAGGGGAGGGAAGCATGCTAATATTAAAAACTGCAGGCAGCACAGCGAGCTGAAGTGCAATGTGTACATTGTGGCAAATACTCTCTTCTATTATGATGAGCTTCCCAATTTTCCCCAGAGCCATGGTGTTTTGGGGATAGCACAGATCTAGGTGTTCATATAAGCAAAGCCCTACTTGCATCCCTAATGTACATATCACAGTCAACCAAGTAGGCATAGGAATCATTGGGTGCCTCATATTTCTAGTCTGAAAAGGGTCTAGACTCTGGAACTCTGGCAGAGAGCATTAACTCATCTCTTAAAACATGTCTGTCAGTCTTTTCGTCTGAGTATTCTAGTAGGAACTACGACTGTTGTTAGGTTTAGGAGTGAAAGGCACCTTGGTGGGCCACTAAGAAATCACACATGAAACAGATGGAATGCAGGAGGTTAATTGGGCACATGGAATGAAAGGCTATCTTAGAGTGGGGACGTGTGAGAGAGACAGAGACAGAGACAAGAAAGAAAGTCACAGAGAGGAGAGACGTAGAGGTAGACTGGAAGACAGAAAATGAAGAGAAAGATAGAGCGGGCTGTGATGTCAGGTGGGACTTTTTAAAGGATGTGCATGTTGCATAGGGAAATACACAACACAGTGGAAATGTACCTCACTCGATGGAGGGTGATGACCTAAGCTACTGGTAATGAATCTGTGAAAGGCAGGCTGGGAGAGCTCCTGATTTATAACAACTATGATACTTGAAAGGTGTGGTTTAAGTACTGGCAGAGACCATGGGAAGACCAAAGCATTGATGGAGCTGGAGTGAGGCTGGGTCACTCCAAGCCAATTCACATCAGGCTTTGATTTCTACAGCTTACCCTAGTGGCTCAGTGGAGATGGGCTGGAGAAAGAGTCAGTCACAGGACTTGCCATTCACTTTCTAGTGTAAATTGGTGCATTCCCATTTCTTCCCTCCAAAGCCGTGGGAGTTTTATTGAGACAGTGAAGAGACACTATTGGGCACTAATAGTGAACACTGTTAAGATTATGTAGACTTGGTAAAGGGGTGTGCTTCTCTGCTATGGACTCTCACAAGCAGCTTTCAGCTCTGCTGAAATATGCAAAACTTGGAGGAAAGGTCAAGGTTGTGCTTCGAGAAGAGTGAAAGTGACTGAGATGACCCATGTCATAACTCAGCTACATTGGTGTTAATGGGATTTTGAATACTCTCTGTATTGTGGTTTGCACAGGTATGGAATCTCCCCCAATATTTGCTTCCAGTTTTATAAATGCATCTAGGAATGAGTACAAGAGAATAAATAGTTTTGAGATTAAGAAACCAAGCCCTATGCTATGACAATCCTGTGGTGTATCATCAGTGAGCAAAGCAGGAGATAGTGGTTTACAAGTGTAAAACACAGAAGTTGCTCTTCTGAATGTGTGCTGCTTTTGAAGACGGACTGAGATTGGTTCCAAGCACCTGTAAGCTCCAACTCTAGAGGGTCTGAAGACTCTAGCTTCCAAGGGCACTTGCATGTACATGCTTATATCTGTACTCCAAAGGATACAGACACATTATTTGCAAGTTCCTACTAGGATAAGTGGGCTTACAGGCTAGCAAGGTCACAAACCGATGCTAACCCTGCAGCATGGAGATTGGAAATTAATTTGTTGTGTATCTTGTTATGGTTCTAATTTGTTTGAAATCCAGACCTTTTGTCTCATACTGTCTGTTATTACTGCCTTTCTGTAGTCCATACCAGAACCTTGCTTTAAACTGGCAGCATTTATGATAAACATAGAATATAGTTTGCACTTTTGTCAAGATACTCTCTCTCCTGCCTCATACTTTAAGCTATTGTCATGTACCATCTTTTAACAAGCTCTGAAGTTGTGCGAGTTGTAAACAAAGCTTCTGTTGTTCAGTCTTTCATCTTACTCTTCAACTAGCCTGCAAAGGCTAATTTGCCTCCAATGGATCATGCATTACACAGAACATCTTGGTTCAATCGATTCCTTTTATGATCTTCAAATCTTAATTTCAAACAAAGCTTTGCTCCCTTTTCAGGAAAGAATTATCTTCTATGCAATAAGCCAGAGTCTCCTGAGGCATTTATTTGAGATGCATTGATTCCCTTAAGGTCACCTAAGCCATTAAAATACATGTTGTATTTCTGGATAACTAATGGGTCATTAGAAAATGGGATTGTATGCAAGATATAATTCAAAGAAGTGAACTTGCGATTGTGGGCTAATCTGCTCATAGGAACATTTGCTGATTGGAAAAATACTTTTTTTTTTTTTTTGGCTTAGTCCTTTGCCAGACTATGAAAAGCACTGAAGGTTATTTTTCATTTGTCAGACCCAATTTTTGAAAACAAAGAAGCAATGGAATTTATGATTTTATCACTGTTCCTGATTAAGAAACACTGAATGCCATTTAAAAGAGTTGTACAATCCATGGAGGTTACTATTTCTTTCCTTTGTTGGGTGTAAATTGTGGCTTGATGTGATCATTTCCTCCTGTCTTATTCTGAGTGGCCAAACATGTGGAAATATTATGCTAATGAGGTTAGATATTAAGATGACAAGTGGTTTAAGCTGAGTGAGTGTGGAAGGATCGCAGTGTGTATGCCTTCCAATATTTTACAGTTTTCATTACTGTGGGCATTGAAAACTTCCTCAAGGCTGATACAAAACATAAATTAAGTTTCCCACTGAACGGTGTTAATACTTCAAATTTTATCTTTTGAATTTATAGCTTGAAAAACACAGTAAACCTTATGAATTTTATTCAATATCATTTTTTCTATGTATTATTGAGATTCCACAACTCATATATATGTGCATATATTAAAGGCTGGCCACAGATTAAAGATGTCAATATTTTTGTATTGCTAGTGACTTTTATTTAGTTCAACACTAAGTCTTGCTTGGGACTCTAAGCAACAGATACAACTTGCTGTGAAGGCACAGTTTGTGCAGCTGGAAGCCTAAATTTGGGGTCTTCATAGATAGCCTGAGCTCTCCATATCTATGTTCATGAAATCATAAGAATATATGCATATCTTTTAAATTTTGAGGTTATGTAATGTATAAAGTGCCCAAAGCCTGATGACTGGCAAATCACGGATGTGTCTTTTATCTCTAAAATTTTAGTGAGTTTAATATCTGCTCTTAGGAGAGCAAGGAAAGGATAGAGTGCGGGACAATGGCTCCCAATCATACAGGTGCCACTTTGAGTGTTATTTCCATGTATTTTAGTTTTAGGATTCAATTTTCTGCTGTTTATGTGCCTGCTGCGTACAAAAAATGACACTAGGTGAATATCGTGATATGTTCTTATAATCAAGCTCATCACTCTGGACCAGATTCTATAGCTTATAAGATTTAAATTAGACCTAGAATCGAGGATCCATCCCATGTATTTTCTATGGAGTATTGTTGCTGTCTGTGGACATGTGCTATGGATGGACATCTGGTGTACATCCTGCTCCCTTTATCTCATATCCCAGGGTATTTTAATCTATAGAAGAATTAATCTATTCAATCTGTAGAAGAACAGGCCATGAAAATGTGAGAGTCTTTCCAAAGACCAACTCAGTTGGAAACTCCCTGAGAGTCAATGAGAGTGACAATTTATATCAAAGAGTATAATCAACTCTCTGTGTTTGTAGAATCTTATCTACAATTCAACTGAAGAAAGTAGTATATGAAAATACACATATATCTACATTGAATACATAAGACTTTTTTCTTAAAATTCAATGACTTATATAGTATTTATGCTGTGTTGGTTATGACAAGCTAGAACCAGATGTGGTGGTGCACGCCTTTAATTCCATCACTGAGGGGAGTGCAGAGAGGCAGTTGGATCTCTATGATTCCAAACCCAGATCAGTTATATTTGTCATTAAGTCAGCTTCTATTAAAATTGTCTCACAATAAGAGGCTGAGAGCCCAGTAGTTTTTAGGTGCTCTAATCTGATGCCTCAGCAGTCAGTCATTCCATAGTAGGTAGTTAATAGTGGACAAGCTAACAACCCAGTAGTTGATCAGTTTGCAAGGCTGACAATCTCAATAGTATCATCCAGTACTGAAAACCTAGAAGGTTCTTGGAGGGCCAATGGACCTTAGTGTGTGATGAGAAGCCTGGAAATGCTGGTTCTGATGTCTTCAAAGGAATCACAACAGCAACAAAGTAGATGAACCCAATGGCACAAGAAAAGGCCTAGAGATCAGGAGACAAATAATCTTGCTTCTGCCATGGCCTTTTTGTCTGGACTGCTACCAGAAGGTGAGGCCCACACTTGGGTGGGTCTTCCTAGATCAATAAAAGCAATGAAAACAATTCTTCTGGAGAGACTCCCTATTTAGGGGATTTTGACTGGTAGTCATTGACATTAAAACCAACCATAATGCTGGCCTATATATACAGTTCTAGGCCAATGAGGACAGCATAGTGAGATCCTCAAAACAAAACAAAACAAAAACAAAAACAAAAACAAAAATCCCAAATAAGAGAGAAAGATGATCTGTAGTTCACAGAAGGAGACATGCCAAATTTCATGCAAATATTACAGATTTTAAATAATAAACTTCAGCATTCATGGATTTGGGGGCCTGGGATTAGTCCCATAGATATTGAGGGTAGCTGCGTTGATATTTTGGTTAACTGACTCTGTGTTACTTATTCAGTCACTATGAAAGAAAGAGTATTGCAGTTCATCTCTGCACACTTTCAGAAAAGAAACTTGAAGAACTTATGACTACCAAAATAAGCCATCAGCATGGGAGGAGGTCCCATGATTGGTAAGTGCCAAGATCTGGGATTAGAAATGGCCTTTCCAGGACTCTTGATATGTTGTTCCTCTGGTAAGTCTCCCCTAACTATCTTCAGAACAAGAGACTGCAATTCTGCTTAAATCAAACTACCAGACTCAAGTTGGAAAATTGTCATGCGGAGCTTGTTTCTTTCTCTCTTGAAAGTGACCTCCTGTTCTGCCACTGTCATACCTGGCATGATTGTTTTTTTTTTTTTTTTTTTTTTTTTTTTTTTTTTTTTTTTTGATATAACTATGTTTTGGGGGTGGAATGTACATTCTTCCTCATACACACAGAGCTGCTAACACTCCTCAGTAGCTCTTTTAACCTTTGTCTTAGGACAAGAGGGGGAAATGACCCTAGTACTAGTGCTCAGTCCTTATCTGTAGATACACTTTCAGCAGCATATAATCAGAGCACACAGGTGACTAGTCCCTGTCACCCAATTTGGATATTGCTTATGTAGACTAGACTGGGTAATGAAAGCTAACCTAACTAAATCTCAAGTAGGAAGTGTTTGTTTATGTTGGTTGGGTTTTTGTTTCCCCCCTTTTAAAGGAAGGATCTTGCTATACCTTGAACTTGTGATTCTTCTGCTAAAGTCTTCTGAGTGTTGGGATTCATATGTCTACCTTGCCCTGGCTATTACCTGTTCTGTTTAACTCTATCTGAGCTAGCTTCTTTAGTAATTCTTCTTCCTGCATCTCTTCTAAATGTTCTAGGATATATATTTATTAATTTTGCAACAGATACTGATTTAGGCTTCATCATAGCTCAGTGTCAGAGCAAATGCTTAGCGTGAAGGAGGCCTCGAGTTCAGGATCCAGCACTCACTGAGATAGCAAGGCAGGAGTTGGGAACAGTAAATGTTTCTGTTTAACTCTATGAAAACATTTCCATTGTCATACTGATTTATTAGTTTTTCTCTAACAGCATCAAGGCAAGGTGGTAAACATGTTTTGCTGATGTTGATACTGTTTTCTGAAATGTGCTTGAGCATATACAAGCACTGGACCTAGTGCCCATAAGAGATGCTCTATCTGCTTCCAAATTCTGGTAACCCTTGCAGTGTCTCCTTTTCCTCTTCCTCTATCTCATCTTTTTTAAAAATAATTTTAACCTTACTACCCAACCATTTAAAGACTACCAGCTTAGCTTAACATTGTAAAGAGAAATTACTAAATGCAAATAATTTCTTCTAAGCAATTTAGGAGACATTTAATTCACATATATGCACACACACACACACACACACACACACACACACTCCTCTTTTTCCTGTGTTTTCCAGGGAAAGTGTTGCAAGGTGATGTGTGGCAATAACAAATTCAGAAGAAAGAGAAGGGAATATGACATTCTGCTAGCAGCGTGAATGATTTGCTGTTAGCATGGGGCCCAATAACACTACAAAGCTATAAACTCTGTCGATCTAGATTGCCCAGTTAGGTGGCAACGATGCAATTTGTCTTTTCTGAAGCTACCTGCTGCTTGCTAGCTCCATCTCCTGTCACAGCCTATTAGCTCCCCAAGAAAATTGGTAGGAAATTGCCTACAGATTGTAGGAAATTGCATCTCCAGGCCCTGGAAAAAATGTAGGCTAGCACAACGCTGACCCTCCCAGAGCAGCTATTAATATAGCAGAAACTGCCCTTTGACTTTCTGGGAAACAACTTTGCTATTTGCTAAATAAAGCCTGTATTACATGTGGCTGAAGGAGGGTGCAAATGATTATCCTAGAGAGACTCATTGCCAGTCTGCTTTGGAGACCTTAAATATTAGTTAGAAGTTGTTGTTGTTTGGTTTGGGTCTTGATTTGTTTGTTTTAGGTGAGGATGGGTTTTTGCTCTGGACGACTGCAGGGAGAAAACAATCCAGTTTGCTTTAGCAAGCACCTTTTCCCTGTGTTAAAAAGCAAGAAGTAAATTACAAGGAAATGTTCAGGAGTCTCTGCGGCTCAAATCCAGGAAGTCAGTGTTTCAAAGATGCGATTTTAAAACAGAGCCCAGCATATTTGAGCCTGTTCTTTCTCCTTCTGTGCTCCTGTGTGCACACCTGGGTTGATTCCCCCCCCCCCATTCCTACTTCTGTTTTACAATTCCATTTATTTCTGTTTACTTCTGAATTATTTACTTATAGACCGCCCCTGGTTGTTCAGACGTTTAGATAATCCACTGTTACTCAGGGTTATGCATTGTTTGTACTTAGGTATCATTAGCTTTATATTATGTAGTGGTTTGAATAGGTATAGTCCCCCATAAACTCCTGTGTTTAAATGCTTGGTCCACTGGAAGTAGCACTATTACTAGATATGGCCTTGTTGGAGTTGGTGTGGCCTTGTTGGGGGAAATGTCCCACCCTGTTGAGGCTGGCTTTGAGGTTTCCTATGCTCAAGCTATGCCCAATGTGAAATAGAGTATCTCCTTGCCACCTGTGGATCAAGATGTAGAATTCTTAGCTTGTCTAGCACCGTGCCATCCTACCCACCATGGTGATAAAGGACTACACCTCTTAAATTGCAGGACAGAACCAATTAATTTTTTTATTTTATAAGAGTGCTATGGTCATGGTGTCCCTTTACAGCAATAAAAAGCTAACCAAGACATGTTACAGTACATAAATAAATAAATAAATAAATACCCTGACATGGTGTTCTTCTGAGCCAGCTCTGAGCTCTTATTTCAAAGACATTTTTGGCACAAGCAGAACAGTGGCTTAGCTGCTGCAAACTGGGTAAGGCACCATGCCACTGCTGCCATATCCTTGGTGCCATTTCTTCAGCATTGGCTTGACTCATCTCAGCTATTGCATTATTTACTTACAGTGCCCTTGGAAACAAATGTGACAGGAACTGGCAGATAAGGATCATCATTTTTATAAAGCAGTAAGGTATTAGCCAGGTAGACAAGAAGAAGTCTCACTTAGGGAAAAAAACAAAAACAAAAACAAAAACAAATCCTAGCGTCCACTCAAATGTACATTACAGAAAGCAAGGTCCATTCATTTCCATCGCCTAAGGCTTTTGATCAAAATTGCTTCTGTGTTTGGCTTTTCTTCTCTTGAGAAGTGCAATATCACCCCATTTATTATTTGCATAGATTAAAATCTTGCTGAATTCTGTCAGCTTTTCCAGTGTTTTTTTTACACTTGCTTCTGGAGAGAAAAGTACTAGACACACTGTCATTTCAGAATGCAGGAATTTAGCTCAAGAATTCCTGATTTTTAAAAAAAATGGTCTTTCATTCTTCATTCTTGCGATCTTTTGTGATTTCTTAAATGATTTCATCATCAGTTTTTAGTTCATTTAAAGAAACGATGTTCTGTAAGAACCATTTCGTGTAGGATCCAGGCAGTACAGCTGAAGGCTGAGCTGTTAATTAGGGCCCATCACAATGGAGACCACACCCACTCTCCCTTTCTCTCCCCCCCCTTTTCTTTGTAGTAACAGTCTCCCATGTAGCCTAGGTAGGCAGACCTCAAACCTTAATTCTCCTGCATTAGCTTTAAGAGCACTGAGAATATAATTGTGGGCCACCACACCACACTAAAATGTCTCACTCTTGTGCTGACTTTGCTGTCCTTGAGAAAAGATTCTATTTGCCCCTCACCCCCAGGCAAAGTTTTTTTTGCAGCCTACATAGGCCCAACATGAAACCAGCGGTTTACTAATCACTACTGTGGCTGCAGAAAAATCCCTGGGCATTCCTATACCGAGGTACATAGAGACACAAATTCTAGGAGTAAGTGGGCATTGAGTGGCACAGGGTCTGTCTCATGATGGGTGCAGAATTCCATTAGGTAAGGGATTATTTGCATGTCTTCAGGAAACAGAAAACGGAACCGTTATAGGATATTTGATTATTGTATATAGAAAATCTAATTGTTAGCAAGATATAAAAGCTTAAATAGAGACTGCATTAGTCAGATGCAGTTAGGTGTGTCCTGTAGAGATGCAGTTTGGGTATGCCTCTAAAAGCATCCGTAGATTAGAATGCTAACCAATGGAAAGTTCCTGCCTATTTTAAGGCAAGTTGCTTAGGAGAGGTCTTGTGTTCTTTGCTCTATGACCCAAGGCAAAGTCAACCAAAGTAGGCTTCGAGCTACTCCACCATAAAGGTGAAATGGTTCTGGACTCCTACTGACTGGGCTTGGAGACCCCCACCCCAGGAGGATGACATGGTTCAGTCTGCCAATAGTGTAGGGGAGGAGCTAGAGACTTCTTTTAAAAGCAATTATACCTTGGACAAAACTCTTTCTCTTTCTCTCTTTTTTTCACTTGGAAGAACCTTTGTAGAAGGAGCTCTGAATAAGACAGGGATTTTCTCTTTCAACTTGCAGTAACAACAGAGGAGCAGCTGGCAGGACACAGGTAAAAGAGTACTCTAGGAAAGAGAGCCAAGGAGAACTCTTGGGTTTGGAGGAGCTCACAAGAAAAATAGAATAGCTCAGTAGAACACAGATGGAAAGAGATTTCTAAAGAGATAGCAGTTTAGTTGTTGAATTAGGCTCATAAATAGATATCTTGTATATAGTTAAGAAAATAAAGTTTCCTCACTGAGCTAGCAGATTTTTACCTCAGTTTATGCCTCCTGTGTCTTTATTGGTATAGATATTAGATCTTTTAAACTGTTACAGAGAATGAGACCCAAAAGAGACCCAGGTAACTGTAAAACCTTGCTCTGCCTAAAGAAGCCAGACACAAAACGTCATAGTGTGAGACTATTGATGGAAGTATCCAGAATAGGTAACCCCTTTAGGTCCAAAACAGAACTGCGATTGCCAGGGGCCCAGACGTGGCAGTTGGGTGGGATTATTTGGTGGACACTGTTTTTGTTCTGTAGAGATGACAATGTTTTACTACTGGAGAAAACTAGAGCACCTTGGGAATTTACAAATACCCCTGAATAGTACAGTGTTCAAGTACACTGTAACATGATTCATTTTACACAATTCAGTAAAATAAAATGATCTGTTTAAACTGACAAAGAAGTACAAAACACTAGATCACTTAAAATATAAACAAAGATTGTCCACGCAGGGTAACTCCTACCACCAACATCTTTTATCCACATTCTGTGGCACCAGCACCCTCAGCCCCACAGCTTCACAGCCAGTGCTGGGATGGTTTGAAGATATTTTGGATTTCATGATATTTATAAACACCACTTTTTTCCAAGTCCAGTTCTGGTGTGCAGTCTTTGAAAGGTCTCCAGCGTTCCCAGCTGAAAGAGATCTGCCTTAGCCGTCCCTGAGCAAATGAAAGTTCTTGACTCTTTTAGGAGCCTTCCTCCCTCCCTTGAGAGCAACAGCAAATACCTGTGTTTCCTCTAGCCTCAGGACAGCAGTGCTGAGTAACCCTTCCTGAGATTGCTCTGGTCCACTCCACACTGCTTTCCCACTTCTTATGACCTGGACTTTTTCAGTGGCTCACCTGTTCCTCATCATGAGGCCCCGTGATCTGAGCCAGTCTGGATGCTTCAACATTTGCACAACAGCCTTCCAGCTATCTCTGTGGATGAGGTCTTCAGGATATTCCAGAGCTAAGAGTCTCTATGCAGATTACAGATTTGGGCTCATAAAACTGAGCTGCAGTAACAGTTTTCTATGTAGTGGGAAAGGCTGCATAGAAATAAAAATACTGTTAAAAAAAAAAAACAACAAAAAAGCAGAGCCAGGCAGGGCTGCAGAAGCGGGTGTAGAAGGACTACTCCTGGGGTCTCATGGTGCTGCCCTTCTAATATTAAATTTGGCCCTGGTCTCATGCATTTCATGAGTCAGACGTTTTTCCTCTTTTGCCTCAGTTAGTTTTGATTCACCTTTTGACCGCTTGTTATTGAGGGATTCCTGTGTTAAACATTCTTAGTTTTTCTTTAGCATGTTTAAGATATCCTTTGAAGCTTGAGTAAAGCCAGATCTTTTCTGAGAAAGTCTTATGTGTCTGATTTTTTAAAAAGTCACATTCACTATTTTAGTTGTTATTCCACTTTCAACAGATTTATTAAGCAGTAGAACAGAAGTAGATGTTTAAAAAAATGAAACTATGTTTGCTTCCAGCGAGACATATTTATAGAAAACCTTATGTTAGGCAATTTGCATAATTTGTATCTTCTTTAATCCCTTCATTAGTCTTGTGAGATGAGTACCCCTGCATTTTATAGAGGAAGAAAATGAGGATCATGGAGGATCAGAGGTCAGAAAAGTACTCAGAGACAAGCCTACAGTTGGCTTGTTTGGGTACCACCCTAGATGCTGACATCTTCCTCCTGCGTAGTCTGCCTTGTAGTGTAGTTCACAGTGCTTTTGCCTCTTCTATTAGAGAAGGACCCCTAAGAACAAAATCCATGACTTCTACCCTTTTCAATTAGCCACAGCTTTGGTTGTGATCTTTTAATGATGATTTAACTCAATGGGTATTTGGGGAAATAGCTTAATAAGATAGATTAGTGAACCAGAGCTAAAGGATATGTATACTCCGAATTCCAACCTGAACAACTATCTCCAGATTCAGGGAAGCTATAGATGCCAAAATACTACAACTACTCCTTTTGAAGCATCACATCCATCAAGCAAAGCAGGATACAGAACCATCAAGACACAGAGCTCAAGAGCCATCAAGACACAGTAAACTATTATGGTAGGGACCCAAGGTTTCTAGAAAATTGCCACAAGGTTTCTATAAAATTGTCAAAAATAAGATATTTTAAACAAATTGCTTAATCACTCTAATTTTCTCTTCAATTTTTCCCTCAATATTCTTTCCCTTGCTTGGAGTGGCCAGTTTGGAATCTAGATAAGAGAAGTGTGGATGAACAGTGCCTAGTGAGATTCATTTAGAGTGAAAATTGCTTAAGATACCTTGCTATGAAAAGGCTTCTAAGAACACAGATACTTCCCACTGTGATAAATTCACTGAACGCTGTGCAAATCTGACTCAAAGTTTTGGTTTTTTTCTCCACTGTTTTAGTTAATGTTGTATTGCCATACTGAAACACCATGACCAAGGCAACCTAAAGAAGGAAGCATTTAACTGGGGGCTTGCTTACAGTTTCAGAGCATGAGTCCATGATCATCATAGCAGGGAGCATGGTGGCAGGCAGGCAGGCAGGCATGGTGTTGGAGCAGTAGCTGAGAGCTTACATGTGATCCAGAAGAGAGAGAGAGAGAGAGAGAGAGAGAGAGAGAGAGAGAGAGAGAGANTGGGTCTGTTTTGAAACCTCGAAGCCTAATTCAAATGACACATCTTCTTCAACAATACCACACCCACTCCAATTAGATCATACCTCCTAATCCATCCCAAATCGTTGTATTAACTTTGGACCAAGCATTCAAATATACAAGGGTACTCTCATTCAAACCACCATACCTATAGGCTCAGAATATTCTTTGGGCCAATTTTCAGCATTTCACCCATGATATTTGATCTGAATTTCCTGAGTATGATTTTCATAGATAGTCGCCATATTGCTGAGCCACCACAGCAACAATGACACCCTGCCGGATATGGTGGCAGGAAACGGAGGTAAGTAGACCTGTGCGAGTTTAAGATTGACCTGGTCTACACAGCAAGTTCCAGACTAAGCAGGTCTCTATACCAGGATTCTGTTGAAAAAAGAAAAACGGAAAAAAGAAGAAGAAGAAGAAGAAGAAGAAGAAGAAGAAGAAGAAGAAGAAGAAGAAGAAGAAGAAGAAGAAGAAGAAGAAGAGAAGAAGAAGAAGAAAAAAAAAAGCTTGCCTTTGCTCTGGTTGCTAGCATAGTCTCAGAGAGGAGTTTTCCTTCTGTCCTCTGCTGCTTCTCTAGGTGGAGCGTCACCACAGTTGCTTAGAGTGTCTGTTGCTTTTCTGATAACTCTCTCTTTCAGCTTTCCTTAGGTCATTCCCTGGAGACTCTGACTGATTGTCCTCAAGTGTTGTCAATCATCTTCAATCTCAACCATTTGCTTCTCCATTACAAAATACTTCCTATTATTTTTATTGCATTTCCTTTGTAGTCCATTATCATATGGAGAAAACAAATGTTAGCGTTTAAATGAATACTTGCGGTAAATTGGAAGACTGAAGAAGGTAAATAAGGGGGGTTTGCAGCTAGGTGTGTGTCAGCTAAGTTAACGAGATAAGGGAAAGGGCAGGTATGAGAAAGCCAACAAAGCCAGTTACAGCAGGCTCAGAGTAGCTTAGGGAGTCCTCCTGAACAGAACACCATTGCTCTTTCCCGTAGCAAACAGGATGGACAATTACACATTTATATATATACATACAGATTCCCGCATTGGATATATCTCATGGTAGCAGGCTCAGTTGTGGGTAAAAGCAACTACAAAGAAAGCCTCCGTCTCTTCCAAAAAGGTGACCTCCTCATAGCTCCTCAGTGTGATGGAGCGGCGCTGTGGTAGAGTAGGGTATATGAGTCCAGACAGTAAAGGCGGCCCCTAGCTTGCCTCTCATCTCACCTCATCTCATCAGCTCAGCTCATCTCAATCCGTCCTCCACGTGTTTTACACTTTGGCTTTTTGCTGAAGTAAACGTCCATCACTTGGGCACCTTCCCTGTATGGTGTGAGCTCTCTACTGGGAACACAAGGACTGAGACTCACCCCTTGAGGTCAGAGGTAGTGAGGTACCATATTAGTGTGTCAATTTTGCTCTCAAGGGTTTCGTAAGTTCGTTTGAAATTATTGATATGGACCAAAAAAACCTATTGTTACTGAGAAGAGGTAGGTCAAAGATAGAAATAAAAATGTAAGGGAAATATAGAGGTTTACCAGATAGTTACAGGTCAACATCTTTAAAGTGTTTTCTGACTGGCAATATTTTTTTTCCATTAAGTTTTTAAGTGTACAGTGATGCTTTTTGTTTTAGACTTAGTCATTATGTATTCCATTTACTGAAAGCTTCAGGCCCCACCACATCTGGATTTGTCCCATCTGGGAATAAGGATACTAAGAGGCTTTTCTAAGTCCACCTCCTAAAACACTTGTGAGCTTCAGCTTCTAGGTTCCCTCCTGAGAAGCATTCTGTTTGGTTTCCTTTGGGGACCGAAACAGGGTCAGGCATGCTTGCCATCCACGTGTGCAAATGCTAAAGTGGTAAGGTCACTCCCGCTTTTTGGTGCTGGGATTGTTTGTTTAGGCTCCATGTAACTTCATCTTCACTGTCTGATACAGGGTATCATTATTACCAGTGAGTATTACCCCAGGCCCTGCTTTTCACCTTAGTATAAAGCATTGAGCTTGTAAATCGTGATGGAGTACTATTATGCACAGGCAGGTCACATTCACTGGATAATGCATAACAGAGCTGGAGTTACAGCTTTCTGACTTTCCAACTGTACATGTAATTTGCAGGTTTATGATCCTGTGTACGAAGGTGACAGAGAACACAGATGTGCTTCTAACCCCTGTTAATGAGAACATCACTAATACTGCTTAGATAATTAAGCTGATACCCATTTATACTTTAAATAAAGCTACAGTGTGTGTTTGTGTGTGTGTGTGTGCACATGCACTTGTGTATAATTCTTATTTTTATAATTTAAAGCAAAGGAGGATTAATGCAATAGCCCTATGCCTATTGTAAAACCACATTCCCCAGAAAACCCAGGCTTCTGATACTCCAAAGGCACGAGGTCAGAATATTTTCTATTTGTTGATTGTGCTTTTTTTTCCCCACTGAACTTTTGTTCTTCCTTATGGAATTAAACTGTTAAGTAAATTGCAAACAGTTCCCCAGCGGGAAGTGGTGTCTGGCCTCTTCTCCTGCCCCCCACAGTCATTGACATTTCCTGTGTAAATAACAGCAGTGGACTCTGCACCTCCAACATGGGAATTGAGGAAATCATAAGCTCCCTTCCCAGGATAGAACATTTTATACTCCTCAGAATGAAATGGTCCAAGGAACAAAAGAGGAGCAGGTAGCTGTTATTCTTGGTTGTATTTCAGCCCACTTCTCTCTCTTCCACTGGTTTTTTTTTTTTTTTTTTTTT
>NC_034595.1:25204648-25212873 GCF_900095145.1 Mus pahari | reverse complement strand
CCTGACACATACTGGGAGATGAGAAACATTTTATTGAATGAGCACATGCTGTGTGTCAGTATTTGCAGTGTGAAAGGAGATATGACATTATGACATGTTTTTCTATGAGGGACTTAATTACTTTACAATGATGCCATTAACTGTATATTTCCTTCTTGTCCTTCTATCAGAATCTTTTTTTTTTTTTTCCGCTGTTGGTTTTGAGAACCCGAATAGGCTCACAGACCTACATTAAGTTACAACTCAATTGAATGTTTTAAATACTTTCTATAATCCCAGTCTTTTCAAAATTTAAGTATACGAAATAAATTCAACATGTTGGTGTCTCATTCTCATGAATATAGGTGTTTAAGACATAGAGAGGAAAGAAAGGCCATCTATGTCACTCAACCAGTGCATCAAGGCTTACAACTTTGATGGCCAAGTCTACTCACCAGCTCTTCCACAGCCACCAGTCTCTATCAGAAGGTTTTGTTGTTGTTGTTGTTGTTGTTGCATGTCTGCTCATTTCTTTCCCTTCATGACACTAGATAATAGAGATAATAGAGTTACTGCTGTCTATCCTCAGGATGAAGTCTGACCTGAAATCTGGATTTGAGGTTGAAAAGGCTGAGGCATTGGGTGGTTGCTGTAGTTCATGCAGCTTTGTATGTACATGGTTTGTGAAGAGTCCTGGGGAATCCATGAAGATTCCTCTTTGCACATACCTTCAAGTTAGACCCAAATTGAGCTCTCTTTTATCTTATTCATAAGAACCAATCCCTACAGCCCCTTTTTTGGACAGGGTCTTCTATAAAGCTCAGGTTAGCCTCTCACTTTACCATCTTCACTGCACCAAGTGCTGCAAGATTTTGGTCATTCTGCTATATGCACAACAGGGCATCTTAAGTTTTCTTATATACCACTGAACATACGACATGAACAAGTTAATTGTTCCCCTCAGTTCTGGGAAAGTGGGTATGTTCTCCTTTGGATTTCTGATTTGGTGTTGTGATTTTTAAAAATAATATATATCTAATTCTGTAAAGAGAGATTATGCAATCTCCTTTCATCATGAACAGTCTGAGTAAGAACCATGTATTTAAATATGCTCTTATTATAGAACATGACCCTTTTAAAACACTTAAAAATTAAAGAGTACATTTCTCTATACTTTATTCAGAAACCTAAAAAACAAACACAATATATTTACAGGAAAAGGCAAATACCTACTTGGTTCCTTTTTTGCTATTCTAGTTCTGCCAAATGGCTTTGCAACTGCTGGCTTTTATAAGGAAATTTGGGCAGAAAGGAATCATCAGAACCACTCCCATTCTGTTCAGCTCCTCTGTTTCTGGGGATGTCTAGTTTCCCCTCAGTGATAGAAAGCTTCCAATGTAATTGCAGTTTATAGGACTTATTGGCTTTTTTAGGCTTCATTTTCTTTCATTTTTTTTCTCTTTTAAATATTTTGTTATTTATTTATTCTGTATCTATGTAGAGGTCACAGGACAAATGGAAAGAGTCAGTTCTCCCCTTCTACCACAGGGATCTTGGGGACAGAAGCGCTGTTCGCAGGCTTGACAGCAAGCACATTTACTCATTGAGCTATCCTGCCAACCCCTTTGTTTTGTTATGATATAAGAAACCAATTCCCAATTTTCAATACGTTTTAAATACCTCTTGAATGACCGATTGAAAAGAAACAAAACAAAGGTGCTCCCACCCCTAAATCTCCAAAATCGCATCCTCTGTTGACCAGACAATTGTCTAGGAGACAAGTATTACCTTATTTCTCTCTTTAGGAACCACCATATGTTCACAGAAGCAGATAGTGCTTGCTCCTACTCTAACCTGCAATGTTTATTCTTTAAAATCTTTGTCGTGAATAGAATCCTGAGATGAGGAATAAAGAAACGCTGCCCAACATTCCTCATGGCTGGGCCTACTCATACACTGAAGGTGTCATGCTCACACTGATTGTGTGTGTGTGTGTGTGTGTGTGTGTGTGTGTGCTAGGATATGATTAGGTTCGCCTTTCTCATTTTTTTCTTGCATTTATATCATATGAGTCTAAAGGCTGGGGCTCAGCCACTTACAAAAACTTTTTTCTGATCTTCCTTCTTCTCCTTCTTCTCCTCCTCCTCCTCCTCCTCTTCCTCCTCCTCCTCCTCCTCCTCCTCCTCCTCCTCCTCCTCCTCCTCCTTTTCCTTCTTCTTTGAGCTACACCAATGGTGAAAATTCTGACACTAGAGCACAGAATAAGGCTTCCAGTTAGAATTTTCCCAAGATTCAAGTATTGTTTTCGACTTTACCTAAATCCAATTCGAAAGGCAACAGTTGTAAATGCCAGGTACCTCCCCCACCCTGTACATGCTAATCTTTACCTACTGGGGATCCAGTTTTATCTCAAGGCTGCCTGATCTGACCTATTCTGCTACAGCCTCAATTTTTGGGTATAGACCAGCAAAATGTCAACTTCTTGACGTCCTTAATTACCTTCTTTGCAGCTTGCTGTTCTTTCTACATTCACACTTTTCATCTCTTACATATTCCTGACAAGCAAGCTATGCATTCAAATAACTTTTAAACTATTTATTCAGCATTTTATGTGTATCCAGAGGGATCATTCTACTATGAAGCTGGAAATAAATTCTAGGTTCTGTTTTGTCACTTGTTCTGTCTTTGGACCAGTGCTTACTCAGTTACTTTGTATTTGCTAGCCTTCTCTCCCATCCTTCCAACTTTCAGATCCTGTTGGCCAAAGCTATGGGTCTCCCATTTCCCTTTGTTTTATCCCTTCTTCGTGTATGCCTTTCTTACTTCCTTTTTTCCATCCTCACTGGGGGTTAAGTCAAAGTCTAACTAAGAATCCCAGGCATGCCTGGGACTTGTAATTTTCCTGCCTCAGCCTACTGAGTGCTGGGATTTCTGTTGGGTATCACTATGCCTAATTCTATTTGTTCATCTCTATTCCTCTTTTTTTTTTTCTATTTTTTAATTCTTCTTTCTCCATTCCCCTTCTTCCTCCTTCTTTGCATTTCTTAGAAACCTAGAGAACCAGGGGGTTTTAAGGTAAAAGTAAAAAAAAAAAAGTCTACTAATTTAATGAACCATACATTTTGAATATTCTTTGTTGTATTTTGTTGTGGAAGATTCAACCTGGTGGCACTGTTTGGGGAGATTGCAGAGCCTTCAAGGGCTGGAACCTAGTGGAGGTTTTGGGTTATGGCTAGATCTGGCTCTTTCTGACTCTGCCTCATGATAGACTCTTGTTACAGTTTTCCCGCCATGTTTAACAATGTGCTAGACTGAATCCTTCTGGTGTGTTTTTAATCTGATACTCTCTCGCAACATTTTTTTTTTAAAAAGCTAATACACTTACTTTACAGTTTCTTAGGCAATAAATTCAGGGGTGGAGTGGGTGGCTCAGAGGATGCAGTGTTGGACGTACAAAGACAAGGACCTATGTTCAGATCCCTAGCACCCACGTAAAGAACTGGGCAGCTCCAAGCCCACCTATAACCCGGGCACTAGGTAGGATTGTGTGAGTAGAGGTCAATTGCTGTGGTTTGCTAGCCAACCACATTTAGCTGAAACATTGTGTTCTAGTCAAGGGTCAGTGAGAAACCCCAGCTCAAAAACTAAGGTGGAGAGTACTAGAGGAAGAATCTGACCACCTCATACACATATATTTGCTCACCCCATGCTTGTCATACACATATACAATATTCAAAAAAAAGAAAAGACAGAAAACAGATATATTCTTTACACTTTAGCCAGAGATCAGAGGCTCAGCAAGCTTGGGTTTGCTAGCAAGGCCAGGTTTCGGGAAGTCACTTGTATGGGAGCAGACCTCCACCTTCTCATTGCGTCTTTATGTGATTTGAGTGTTTCTGCCTGCAGAAACACCCTGGTCTGGATTCACACTGGAGAGCGGGAACTCCTGAAAGGGAAAAGGGCTGCCAAAAGAAATATGGAGGCCTTGGCAAGAATTCTGATCAAGGCTCGAATTTTTATTGATCGGACTTGCTTAAGTACAAGGAAGGGTTAGGAAGGGTTCCCAGCATGCCCTTGAGTCCTTTGAAGTTGTCGGGGTGGTCTGAGCGATGGTGGGCAGTCCAGCGATGGTGGGCAGTCCTAGCGATGGTGGGCGGTCCGGCCAAACTGCATTCTGGGAGAACTGGGTAGCACTCTGGTATTCCTGTGGATGGGGAGTGGTTAGTGGGAGTGGGAGACACCAACAGTGATTAAAAAAGGTGAGGACACTCTCTAAAGTCACCTTTATAAAGGTACTGATCCCATTCCTAAAGCCCACCCATGTGGCTTAACTGCCTCTCCATGTGTGAGTCATATTGGAGATTAAGATTTCACTGTGTGCCTTTTAAAGGGACACATTCAGCTCATTGCATAGGTCATACTGTGGCTTTTTGTAGAAGAAAAGCTCAGATTTATTTAAGAGGCATCTATTAAATGCCTGCAATGAAGCAGTGATAGAGGACCTCCAGTACATTAGACCCAGGCCTTCCTTACCATATCGTCATGACTCAGAGTTCAGTTCCTAGCACCCACTTTCTACAAAGATCTCTCACAGGGTTTCATAACAGCACCCACTAATGAGTGAAAAGAGAAGAGCAAAGGAAAAGCTCCCTGGAGGGCTGAGGGGACATTTGAGTTGATAGAGTGCTTGGCTAGCATCTTGCATCTGTAATCCTCACACACTGGGTATGGAGGCAGAAGGATCATTCTTGCCTGTATACTGAGTGCAATGCCATCCTGGCTATGTGAGACCATCTTAAAAGGAAAAAAATAAAAACAATAAAAAAGAAGAGCCCCTTCGGGAAGAGCACAGAGCACAGACCTTCTTATCTAACCACCATGAATTCTCACATGACTTTCAGTATCATGATCTTCTGTGCCAACGTTTATCCTAACTTTCCATATAGAATGTGTTTATTTACTGTCTACTGTGTTTCAGGCATGAGTAAATTCAGATCTCCAATAGCTAGTTGTCTGGAAGTTTGTATGTTGGATGCCATAGCAGAGGGATTGCAAGGTGCTGAGCAAAACCAGAGTGGAGGGCAGAAGAGGGAAGTTCCTGAAAGGAGATTTCCTCTGAAGTAGTTCCTGTGGAAGTGCCTTTTGAAGAGACATTACAAGAGCAAAAAGCTGGACATTTACAAGAGGCTAGAGTAGCCAAAGCCTGGAATTGGGCTTTTGTCTCAGAAACAAAGACTATATAATGATTGCTTGCATTTTATGTACAAGATTGTTTTTAGTCCCTGCAGCGTGGGGGCAAGGGGAAGAGCTGGCCATGCTTTTCTTGTGCAGGATTATCCAGTTTATGCATACAGGAGTGGGTCTCCTCTTCTAATCCCTTCACCTTCTTCTCCTGCTTCCTATTGTTTACAATTCTGTCCTACTATGCAACCAGTAGAAACTTGCTTTTTCTAGCCTGTTCTCCAAACAATCGCAGCCATGTGTTACCATATAAGGCAGTTAGGTATTCTGATTTCAAATTAATGAATAAGCTGATGATGAAAGTCTAAACTCAAATGCAAACCTTCATCAATGCAGAAGATAAAAATCAAGCTCAAAGGAAAAAAAGAATTGCTCGTGGTCTCTTTAGTTACAGCTTGAACTCAAACTCTGCACAGAGTCAGCATAGTCTGGTACAAAATGAATTGTATTGCATGTTAGTATTTGAATCCATTCTAATTGGGATGAAGGGAATTATGGCATAGAAATAGAATTATTTCTACAGACTCATTTTCCAATTACTAGAAACATAAAGCAGAAATCATCACATTGTTAAAACCCACTCAATTAAGATCATGCTTCACTCTGCATTCCAATACATGCCACCTGGTATTTGTACAAAAACAGAGGGGGATAACAGATCAAGGCTGGCATTCTGGGTACCCAGTGCCTCTCTTTGTATTTCCTGTGGCTCGAGCAGGGCCAGTGACTTGATGACTTGCTCCTGAGATCTTCCTTGTAGATCACAGCTGAATAAACTGCTGCGGAGTGTGAAGGGTCAGCACAGTATACACAGAAAGCAGCAGCGGCCCGTAGAGTCATCTCAAGACATAATAAACACAGTCTGCGCTCTCCTCTCATCGTCGGCCGATTCAGGTGTTCTCTGGTACCAGGGGTTCTTCTCCAGAGCCATATTTCAAATCCAGCAGACCATTGTATTTGGACAGATTTTCTAACTGTACTTTTAATTTTGGAAAAATAGTTTCAGGCTTCTTCTGAAAATGTCTCATGCACCTGGTGCTTCACTAAGAAAGAGTAAAACACTTCTTAGAACACTCTGAACTTCGACTACCATTAATTCTGCTCGTCTGGAAGACTTTCTCCTGGCTTCAGAGGATGGAAGCAGAGCTCATTTCTTAGTCTTAATCAAAATTTGTTGCAGAATCATTAACTGTTCCACTTGTCCCATGACAACCTCATGGTTTGGTGTGCTTTTACTGAGGAGCAGCCAAGGCAGTATTACCTCCTGATAAAGGATTGCACCCTCTTACATGAGTGCTATTCTCCTTCCCATGGTAGCCACATATCAAGTCTCTTCTCATGGTAGATGATAGGACTTTCAGATTATGGTTTGTGGCAGCCCTTTTTGTACTCCACACTTATCTATGGGGTATTTTAGGAGAGCACTTCTCAACAGGACCCTCAGCAGGCGCTTCAACATGGTTAGCAAGCAACACTCTTCCCATCTTTCCTCTGCATCCAAGGGAAAGTGAGAGAAAGGCTTATGAATCTACTCAAACATGCTTTCTAGCTTCCATTGTATACAAGATGTACATAGATATGCTTATCCATTGGTGTATCCTTGAACAATGAGCCAGTCTACTCTCAGAGAAGTAATGTGCTTCTAAAATACAGAAGTGCTGCTAAATATAATATAAATGGGTGGTAGGAGAAACAAAAAGGCCCTTCACCAACCAAACAGAAAGCTTAGCTCCAAACCCTGTAGTACCTAATCTAGAAGGCCAGCCATTCTTCAGATTGTGAACTATTCTGTCTCTTCTATTCAGAGATTTCATATTTTGGCTTACTAAATTTTAGCCATCCAAGAAGAAAAACCAGAAGCCTAAGATGAACTGGTTCAAAGTTAATGATATTTGGTTAAGGCAAACAAAGGGAATGTATTAGACTTCTGATTCACAGTCCCAAAAGTTAAAACATGCTATCCAATTCTTAACTACTAGATAGTTGATTTGGCTTGCATGTTAAGTGATTGTAAAAGACAAAGGCTGACAGTAGCCTCAAGGGGAAGGTGGATGTATTAAGTTAAAGGAGGGGTCTGAACTTTATTGCCACATGGTGTCATTTAAAACCACAGCCAAGTTTTTCCAGTGAAATAGACCAACACTATGGAAACAGTGAGCTCTTTGGTTATTAGGACTCACCTCTAAGTTTCCAGCACTTGAGAGGCTGAGGCATGAGGATTGTGAATTGGAAGGAAGTCAGTGCTACATAGCAAGATTCTGTCCCAAACAAACAAATGAAAAACAGCCAGTTTATTCAGCCATTACCTATTGAATTTGAATCATATGTAGGAAATTTTATGAGAAGAAATTAAATTCAAAGCTAAAATGTAGTCGTCAGAAGAGCTTTAATTATACAATTAGATGCAACAATTTGTATTTTACTAATTCTTTAGCTTACACTAGACATGTAAAGATAAAATACAGGCTTCTCTGACTAGATAAAAGCAATGTTAAGAAATAATTCATTTCTAAATCCATTTCTTTGCTTGGCAAATAAAGATGTTTTTGGCCCACTTCAGACACTGTTTCTCTTTGGCTTTTGCATTTCTCCTGTGTGTAAGAAACTTCTAACTTTCATCTCCCTTCATATCCTCACAGCACTGCTTCAATGTAGCTCCTGCCCAAAATGTTTCCCAATTTGGAAGATTCAATTTATTCTTCAACCCAATGGGAAATCCGTCTTTTATGGAGGTGTAGACACATTCTGCACATATGCACATGGTCTATCTTAGCCCATGTGATCTATATAGATAAGACCCACATCTTCTGTGAGCATCTGTGATCTCCATTCCTTAGTAAACACTGAAAAAAAATGTGAATTGCTTCCCTCTGCAGTGCTGGGGCACATATAGTCTTTTGGCTTAATGTCCTCTTTTCTTTCTTTCTTTCTTTCTTTCTTTCTTTCTTTCTTTCTTTCTTTCTTTCTTTCTTTCTTTCTTTCTTTCTGTCTTCCTTCCTTCCTTC
>NC_034595.1:25188509-25204628 GCF_900095145.1 Mus pahari | reverse complement strand
TTTTTTTTTTTTTTTCTTTTTCAAATGTGTTTCTGACCAGGTCAGAGTTATATGTCTCTGAAAATTGGTCATAGATTAGTGAACAGGGAAGCTGTGTGACTGCTTATTGTATTGCCAACTGTGCTACAAGCAGAACATCAAGGAACGCCTGCTTACTTCATAAAATGCCTTTTATTTCTCTTTTGTTCTATTTTCCCTTTTCCCTGTTCCTTTCTTCCTCTCCAGGCCCTCTCTCCTTTTGTTTTCTCCTTTCTTTCCCTATTTCATTCTTCTATCATTTATTTTATTTTGGAACAAAACTCTCTACTGAAGCTCAGATACTTATAGAAGGACCAAAAGCAATACAGAGCCTAACCAAAGTTGGCTTTCCTCTCTCCCTGCTGACAGCTCTGGTCTAGCCAGTGGGAACCAGAAGGAACACTTTGTTCCAGCCTCAGGAGCTCACTTTTTTCTATAGCTTAGTGGCTCACAGACCTTTTCTGAGAACCAGATAACAATGTACCTTTTGGGGAGTATTTTTTTTTCCCTGTTGAAATCACAAACTGAACATTCTCTCTCCTATTGTTCCATCAACAAGGCCAGAACAGTGAGGCAACTTCTCCAGTAGCCCTCTTTTATTTCCTTGGATGTCTTTTTTTTCTTCCTACAATAAAGGAGTACAGGAAAGAACTCCAGTCCAGAGAGTGAATGACGACTGGTAAAGGCCTCTGTGTGAGGTCTTTCGAAAGATAATCTCTTTGTAAAGATCTGGGTGACTGGAATTTCCCTCCCCCTCCCCAGACATCCCCCTTCCCAACCTTCCTCTAATACAAATCCTTAAGCATTAAGTCAGGCGGAAAATGAGTCTGCTCTGCATTTATCTTCCTGAATGGCAGTCAACTCCTGCTTAATCTTTCGACATATATTTGTTCAGTGGATCAACAGATTGTGTAAGCAGCGTGACGGTTGGGTTCAGAAATGTGTCTGCTCATGTTTGGTTCGTGCTGAACCATTGACCATTTTGTTTGTGAATCCATCATAAAATTACATCTCTGCGTTACCCAGCACCAAGCTGGGGACAGAGTGCAGGGCTCACACGGGCAGAAAGATGATTTAGTCCATGTCACTTTGTAGAATCAAGAGTGTTGACTGGTTTTGTTTTGTGAATGTTTTTTTTCCCCCAGACTTTTCAAACTAGAATGCCTTGAAATTATGCCCGTCTAGTCTTCCCTAGAGGTGAGTCTAACATTATTCCATTAGTCTTCATTAGAATAAAGATGTACAGGATACAGACTAAGCTGTAAGACAGTCTAAATATAAATGTTAAGGGTTAGCATCCTATAACTTCCCTAATTTCATGTAGAGATATGTTGATTTAAAATACTGCTCCTCAAAAAATTTGAAGGTTTATCTGGTTGATAAGACTTTAAGGAGCTGTCCACTCAATACCATTATGAATGTCACATTTTGAATCAAAAGGCATGTATTATCCATATTTTTCCTGAACTTTCAACCAACCGAGCAGGATTTATTGAGCATCAATTACCTTAAAGACCATGGAGATAACATATATAAATATCAACATATTTCCTGATCTTAATAAATTAAATTAGAAAAGTGAAACATGACATATCGTATTTCAAAACTATGATGAAGATTTCTAAATAAAATGGGAAAGACATTTTGTGAGGACTAGAACAGTGTGTGCATAAGAATAAGAATATTTTCAGTGAAGTTTTATTTATTATTCAGAAACTGCTTAACAATACTTATTGAATGAGTAGTATTCTTAGAGCACTAGGCATAGAATATAAAGCAGGGCAGATTTACTCAGATGATGCTTGGGACAGAGATAGAAGTAGGTGGAGAAATAAGGAAAGAAAGAAGAGGTTATTATGGCCAAGCTATGTACAAACTCATGTCCAGCCGAGGCCTGCACTTAGAGGAGACTACACTTATTGGTTACTATGAATAAATGTTCATACAAAGTGGAAGTATTTTTAGATAATTGCTCTCCCATACATTTAAAAATGCATGTTTATTCATTTACAAACAAAGACCTCATTCTTTTAAAACAATCAAGACAGAAATATGCTTGGATCAGTCAATAATACATTATTTTTAAAAGTTATTTTTCGGGGCTAGAATGATGGCTCAAATGTTTAAGAACACTTTCTGCTCTTCCAAGAGGACCTAAGTTTGGTTCCCAGCACTCATATTAGGAATAGAGGGGAAGAGGAGGTAAATTCACAATTACTCATACTTCCAGCTCTTTGGTACTTGACACTCTCTTCTAGCTTCTGTGTGGACCTGAACACACTTGAATTCTCACATAAATTAAAAATGATAAAATTGAAGTTACTATTGATGCTGAATTTTAGTGTTGTAGTCATCTCTATATAATGCCTATTGTCTTGCTGAGTCCCCAAGAATCCTCTCAATGGCTAGAGTACTGTAACATATATATATATATCCATTCTTCAAGTCTGTTGCTTTTTGAAACAGATCAAATGTCTGAAGCAATAAGGGATAAAGGCTATGATATGATCGATTCAGTTCTCTCAAATGTTTACACTTACACCTACTTTAAAAAATAAGCATCTCTTCTTTTGTGAAAGTATGCACATTACACCTGATGGCAGAAAGCCATCAAAACTCTTCCTTTTCTACTCAACGTGTATTATGCCTGCCAAGTGCAGATTAAAGCCCATTATTAACCTATTGAGTTACAATGGAATGCCTATGGAAATGTCTATTACAACCACATTAATATCTCATTAGTTCATCACATTAATGTTATTACAATTGTTACCAAAGGAATTGGTACTTATTGGTACCTAATTTTCAAAGGCTGTTGCCCTGAGCATCAGTGAAGAGAAAGCTCAGGAGGAGAGGTAGACATCTGCTTTCTTTCTCCTCCCTGCCCAAGAATAAAACAGAAAGAAAAGAAATAAATATTCTAACAGGATCATACTGCAGAGGTGGAGATGAATTTTGACAGGTGCAATCATTATTCTCATCAGCTAAGATAGCATTATTCTTTTGCTTGAATGGCAAAAATAGCAAAAAGACAAACATTGCTTTACATAAATGCCCAAGAATGTAGTAACAATTAGTTATATAATGATATCATTACTAATGATGATAGCTTCAAATCTTTGTCTTTATATATTACTTATGTTCTCCCCCAAGGGAGCTCTAGTAGGTTTGCAAAAGTATTAGGCCACTCCTACCTTTCTTTCCATTTGCATGAATCAAGAGAGATGAACTCTGAAAGTGGATTTCACCATTTTATAAGGAAAACCCTGCCCTACAATTTCAAACTTCTGATTTACCCAGTGACTTTCCAGGTTTGAGCTATAATAGGAAGGTGGAACCCATGAGGGAAGATGAGTATTCATTCATTCCTGGATTTGCTGTACCTTTGCTTGGGGCATCCCTCTCAGTAGTTGCTAAGAAAAAAAAAAAAGTAAATTCTCCTGTGCAAGTTGCCTTAGTTTATATACTCCCTTTCTATTGCTTTTTATTCCGATCTTTGTAATATTCAAGATTCTTAACATTCTGAGATGGAATTTTAGATCATTAAGCTTTTGGTTTTATTGTGCTCCAGGTTCTCAGATTTTGTGAGCTGTCAACCATCATGTGTTTGGTGTTGTAGCTATCTTTGAATCATTTCCTCTCTTGTAAGGAACCCCAATGAAAGTCACTGGTTCACCAAATTGTGCTTTGGTAGAATTGTTACTTTGGTCTGTCATGGGCTCCCTTTCTGGGTTGAGTTCACATGTATGTTGCATCTCCTCAAGAAATATCTGTCATAAAACATGAGGAGTCAAGAGTTGTTGGAGGTTTGCATATAAAGGTAATGTGGCATATCTTTATAGTACAATAGAGAAATTTGTGCCAGAAGATGCTGAGTGGGTTTGGTGGCAGCACCTTTGAAGTTTGTATAAATTCCTAACTTGTAAGCTGCCAATGTGGTGGACTGCCAGTAGTAATAACTGTCTTCTCCCCAGAGCACAGAGGCAAATGAAATAAACAGTGTATAATGGACAGAACGATGATAGGGGAATTCAATGGAAGGCTCTGATATAGTTGATGAAGATTGGTCAGAAATACTTAATGGATATTTAAGAAATAGGAACCAGTGATCCGAAGGCAAGTTAGTATGCTAATTTAATCTAGGATGCACATTTCAGTATAATGGAGGACCTTTAGGGAAGGGAGACACAATACCTTGCCAATAAAGAAGCAGGAACCAGCTTATCATCAAGCTTTGCTGAATGTTGGGAATGAGAATAAAAGCAGCCTTTTCTTGAAAGGGTTATTCCTGAAGTGTGAGAGAAACTACCTTGAGAGGGGCAAACTTAAGGATTTTGAGTTGTGTCTTGCCTGGAGTAGAATTGTGGAACATAATTAATGAGCATGTGTGTGCAGTGGCAACATGTTCTGGTAAGTTCTGATAATAGCTTCTACCTTGTCTGTAGCGTAATATGGAGCTTAACTGGTGATGGATCAAGTAGAGTAGAAGGCCTTTGCCAGAAGCAAAGGGTCCTTTGAGGTTTCCTTATTTTGTGTCCGGTGTGCCTTGGGAGTAGGTAGCATTTGACGTCTCTCCTAAGAATATAGAGTTCTGTTAAAATTTTGTAGCAAATATTTAAAGAAGAATTACAAGAAAGTTAAAAAGGTTATTCTTAAAGTTTTATAAGTCTTTTAGGACTACACAACTGTAAGATGTTTATTCATTACCTTGGTTTAAAGAAAATGGACAGAAAAAATTGGCTGAATTGGTAGTACTCTTGAGGGCTTGTGGTCATTTCCTAGAACTCATATGGTAAGAGGTAAAGAGGTATGCACCTTTAATCTTAGCTTCTGGCTTCTTTGCTGCCCAAGCAAGTGTCCAAGTCTTTAGTGCAAGTGGTGAGCTGAAGGTTCAGGGGAAAACACCATCTCAAACAATAAGATAGAGAATGGTTAAGAAGTAAACCTGTTAGGAACATAAGTGAAAACATTTAGTGTGACTTAGACTCGTGTGATGCCTTTAATATAGGAACTTGCTATTAGGCAGCTCTGATAAGAGATAGGTCCCAGAGGCAAGCTTTGATGAATTAATGGAAGACCACAAGGTAGCTCAGATATGAACCAAGCCCCGATATGCCTTGACATACTAATTAAGGAGTGGTGTTAATGTGCTAAGGCTCCAACCCCAATCTGTTAGCCCTCATATCACAAATCTACAACCCAGTGAAATGGCACTGTTTGGTCCAAAGTGCTCCCCTAAAATGGCATTGCTGAAGACAATGTCCTAAATAGAAAGACTCTGGCCAGATAAACAGAAGAATTGTTATTGGGTAAATAGAAGCCTAAAAATGGGTTCCAATTTATCAAGAACTTTCTTTAATCCATCCCTGAAAGTATGCTTCCTCCTCTAGCAGCTATTTGTCTACAAGTAAGACAAAGTGAAACTGCAAAACTGGACTACTTTGTGTATAGAAAGAAAGGTTTTTATTGTTTTTTGGTGGGGGGAGGAGATGATCAAACTACCTAATCTATCCCTTGGGAAACGAAGGGGTGCTGCAATGCTCAATGTTGATCTTTGGTATTCATGTGCGGGTAAATAAACCTTCACACACGTGTCCACAAACACACAAATCATGTACATACACATCAAATGAATAAAAGCAAATGAAATATGAAAGCAATTAAGTCATCATCTAGACAAGATATAAAATATGTATAGCCTAAACTGCAAGCTGTTTATGCTAATACCCAATTACCTCTCCTGGCAAAACTTCATTTTTTTTTCAGTGGGATACACTGCTTTACCACTCTTTTCTCCCCCAGATTCTCTTTAAGCTGAGTGAGGTCAAGGGTCTAGTTCCTGGCAGATGAGACACAGTGGAAGGAGAATGTATCAATGGTAAATTGAAATGGCCACAGATTTGTTGGCATTCCTCCCACATTGAGATGGAGTCTAGAGCCCTTCCTTTTGGGTCTGGTCAGTTTTTAAGGTTGTTGTATATATGATAGGCAATGAGAAGCCCGGGTTACACACAGAGAACATACAATAGACATTTGAGATAGGACTGACAGCCAACATCATTTGTCAGCATGAGTGAAACACCTCAGGTATTCAGTCAGTTGAGCCTTTGGATGACATATCTCTTTTAATTGTAGCTATTACCAAATGGTAGCTGCTGAGCTGAACTTACTCAATCCTCAGGTCTGTGAGATGTAGTAATGTTAATCTCATTATCTCTTGATAGTCTCTATACAATAATAGACAACTGGATAATATTGCTGTCTTAACATTTTGGTTATCTGTGTTGAGTGGGTACTTAATTGCAAGCCCATTTCCATGTGACTTGCAAAGACTTTCTGTAGGAAAATTTTATCCTGATTTTCAATTCATGTAGTTTGGTTACTTAATTGGCTTTGACCAATGCTGAACAGGTACTTTCAAAATTTTCATAGCTCAACTATGACTCTCCACTCTTCCCTGAGTTTGAATACTACTTCCTTAGTATTTGTGATACAAGTTTCCAAAACACAGAATATCACAGAATGTGTGGCTTAATTAGTGGACATTTGTTTCTCACAGATAATGAGACCAAAAGTCAGAGAGATGCCCGGCTTTTCTTTGTCCTCTCATTATATTTGTCTCTTTTTGTGTAAATCAGGCATATTGGATTAGAGTCCACCCAACTGATGAATTTTTTTTCATTCTATAGCCAATTTATTTATTTAGAGCATCAGACAGCTTCTTCTTTGAGGGTTAAAAATAGTTCATCTGAGTAAATTTCTCATGGGTTCAAACTGTATACAGTTACAAGGATGAGCCTACATGGAGCAAACCACCCAACTGATGAAATTTAAGTACCAAATATGATTTTATGTGGAGGGACAATTTCAGTCCATAGTAATCTCTAGTGGGAAGAAATATAGAACAAAATTCCACTCATCCACAGACAATCTATGAAGAAAGTGAGGGAAATATTTTGTAAGTTCCTCATACTTGGAGTTGTTGGTATGGTCCTCTGAAGGGCACACATTCTTCTGTCACTTTCTTCCTATGTTGCTTATGGATGAGGGTTGCACTCAGAGGCGGCTTGGGCCATGAGGGCTGTGCTGAATCTTCTAATTCTATCTCAGTGAAGCTGCCTTATCATGGGACAAGCTTCTATTTAATTTAACACAGGAGAGAAAACAATGACAGACTTCCTCTAGTAAAATCATATATTAGGAAACTCTACTGAGGTATTCAGAGAGCACCTAAAATGGAAAAGAGTTCACAAAGAAAGGAGAAAAACCCCTCTTACTATAAATGCACATTTATCTTTTAGCTGCAGCCACTTCTCTGCACCTCTCGGTTATCTATCTATAGGTGGAAATAAACCTTGACTTAAAGGAATTTTGAAAAACAATTATGCTTGCACTAAACACAAATGGTCTTTCCCTTGTCATCACTGCCCCAACAGCTTGATATGGCAGCTTTTGACATAGTATTTATATTCTGTGAGGTGCTCTGAGTCTACACAAGATCTAAAGAATGTGGAAAGATTGTGTAGGCCATACGCATATATGATTTTGTATGAGTACTTGAGAATAAGCAGATTTGGATATTTGTAGGTCTTCTGAAACCAGTTCACCATGGATACTGGCAGATTATTGTGTATCTTAACTTTTTAATAAGTAAGTAAGTAAATAACTAAATAAATAAATAATGACTATAACGTCTTTGTAAAGGAATTTGAGTTATCTCAGCTAATAGGAGCTATGATAAAATCAGATGCAGGATAATTCTGTTTTACCATTTCAGATTTCAAAAAGAGGAAGAGAGCAAGCTATTTTCTTTTGACCTTTGTTTTATTTCCTAGAGTTCTAGGAAGAGGAAGTAGCTGTGGTGTTGGGAGAAATGGCTTTTGGATCTATGGAAAGACATTTGAGATGGCCTCCAAAATGTCTCCATTTTGGAAGATAATCTTCCAGTATCCATGGTGAACTGGTTTCAGAAGACCTACAAATGAGAGGAGTTTCCATTATTTAGAGAATGGAAATGAATGTGAGCGATAGTTTAATTTCCACATCTTTAGTCTGTATCCCTTATTCCCTAGCACCTTGCTGTTTGATTGATAAGGGTTAGCTCCCCCTTGTGGTTAGGAGATGGCTTCTTGGGAAATGTCCTGTCTGTTTTTGGAGAACCCCTTTTGGATGCTTCCTCTAGATTGTCAGACAGCTCCTATACAAGACTATGATAACAGAATTTTGGTCATATTTATTTACTTCAGATTGGATTAAAAGTTCATCCTTATGTCTATTATTCTGCCTAGGGAAAATTATACTTGCTTAGCTGAAGCCTGACTAGTTGGGAATGGGGTAGACTTTCTCTAAAACAAATTGATTTTGTGGTCTCAAAAGGGTCTGTTTTTGTTCTGAAACAGATGTCTAGAAAGACCTGATTAATAAGGGAGAATGAAGTGGATTTTCTGGTAGGTAAACATAATACCCATTACTTTAAAAATGTTTTAAGAATGAGTTTCTTTAATTCTATTATGTAAAAATTTACATTTTGATGAGACAGAGATTCTGATAGAATTATTAGTATCATATCAGCTACAAAATTATTTCACTTAATCCAGTGAATTAACAGAAAAACAAAATTATTCAGTATTATCCAACTTTAGCAGAAATGGCTTAAAATTATTACTTTGAGTTAATTGTAATCAAAATTAACATTTCACTTGACTGTAATTGATCAGTATATTTATCTTCTTTAGAAAACTACAAGTGGCTATGTTCTCAGGATTGATAAAAATGACAATTGTTCTTTTTTTTTTTTAGTTAAAGGAGAGTATATTTTAAAATTTTAAAATCAAGTTGCTCAAATATGGACTGAAAAGAAGGAATATAATCTATTTTAAGTACTTTTTGAAATAATACTTCAGCATTAACAATAAGGTGATAATGCAAAACAAACAAACAAAAAACAAATGAATTGAGGGTACAGGAACCAATGAGCAGCAGGGGACAGGACCCTTCTGGTCTCCACCTGTGTCCCTGAGCTAAGGCTGTTCCACAGACTTATGCACCTAAATCCTGCCCAGAGAGAGCTGATCTCCCAGGAGTGCTGCTACTCATAAGTTCACAGGTGAGACCACCGCGTTTGCTCCAATAACTGGCCCAAGAGGAAGCTGCCAGGAGCACACAGAGCACAGGAACCATTGAGAACATCTGAAAGCTCTAGAACAAAAAGAAGCAAATACACTCAAGACGAATACATGGCAGGAAATAATCAAACTCAGGGCTGAAATCAACCAAGTAAAAAGAAAAAGAACTATACAAAGAATCAACAAAACCAGGAGGGGTTCTTTGAGAACATCAACAAGATAGATAAACCCTTAGCCAGACTAACCAGAGGACACAGAGACAGTATCTAAAATAACAAAATCAGAAATGAAAAGGAGGGAGATATAACCACAGAAACTGGGGGGAAAAAACCCATCAGATCTTACTACAAAAGAATATGTTCAACAAAACTGAAAAATTTGGATGAAATGGACAATTTTCTAGACAGATATCAAATTCCAAGATTAAGTCAGCATCAGATAAACAATCTAAACAGTTCCATGTCCCCTAAAGAAATAGAAGCAATCATTAAAATTTTCTCAAGCAAAAAAATCCAGGACCAGATAGGTTTAGTGCACAGTTCTATCAGACCTTCAAAGAAAACCTAATACCAATACTCTTCAAACTATTTCACAAAATGGAAACAGAAGAAACCCTACTCAATTCGTTCTATGAATCCACAATTACACTTATCCCTAAACCATACAAAGACACAACAAGGAAAGAGAACTTCGATGCAAAAATAATAAAATTGTCACAAACTGAAACCAAGAACACATCAAAATACTCATTCTCCATGATCAAGTAGGCTTCATTCAAGGGATGCAGGGATGGTTCAATATATGGAAATCCATCACTGTAATCCACTATATAAACAAACTTAAAATAAAAAAAAACCCACATGATCATCTTGTTAGATGAAAAATAATTTGACAAAATTTAATACCCCTTCATTGTAGAAGTCTTGGAAAGTTTAGGAATTCAAGGCCCCTACATAAACATAGTAAAAACAATATACAATAAACCAGTAGGTCAACATCAAACCAAATGGAAAGAAAATTGAAGTAATCCCACTAAAATTCGGGAGTAGACAAGGCTGTCCACTCTGTCCCCAACTATTCAATATAGTACTTGAAGTTCTAGCCAGAGCAATTAGGCAACAAAAAGAGATCAAAGAGATACAAATTGGAAAGGAAGAAATCATAGTATCAATATTTGCAGATGATATGATAGTATACTTAAGTGACCCAAAAAATTCCACCAGAGAACTCCTAAATTTGATAAACAACATCAGCAAAGTGACTGGATATAAAATTAACTCAAACAAAACAGTAGTCTTCCTCTACTCAAAGGATAAACAGGCTGAGAAAGAAATTAAGTAAATGACATCCTTCACAATAGTCACAAATAATATAAAAATACCTTGGTGTGAATCTAATCAAGCAATTGAAAGATCTTTATGGCAAGAACTTCAAGTCGCTAAAGAGAGAAATCGAAGAAGATCTCAGAAGATGGAAAAATCTCCCATGTTCATGGATTGGCAGGATTAATATAGTAAAAGTGGCCATTTTGTTGAAAGCAATCTACAGATTCAATACAATCCCCATCAAAATCCCCACTCAATTCTTTATAGAGTTAGGAAGAACAATCTGCAAATTCATTTGGACTAACCAAAAACCCAGGATAGCAAAAACTAACCTCAATAATAAAAGAACTTCTAGGGGAATCACCACCCTGGACTTCATGCTGTATTACAGAGCAATAGTGATAAAAAATGCAGAGGCAGGCAGGGAGATCAATGGTATAGAATTGAAGACCCAGAAATGAACCCACACACCTATGGTCACTTGATTTTTGACAAAGTAGCTAAAACCATTCAGTGGGAAAAAAGACAGCATTTTAAACAAATGGTGCTGGTTCAACTGGTGGTCAGCATGTAAAAGAATGCAAATCAATCCATTCGTATCTCCTTGTTCATATAAAACCAGACACACTGAAACTAATAGAAGAGCAAGTGAGGAAGAGCGACAAACACTTGGGCACAGGCGACGATTTCCTGAACAGAATACCAATGGCTTATGCTCTAAGATTAACTATAGACAAAAGGGATTTCATAAAATTGCAACAGTTCTGTAAGGCAAAGGACACTGTCAATAGAACAAAATGGCAACCAACAGACTGGGAAAAGGTCTTTACCAATCTCACATCCAAAGGAGGGCTGATATCCATTATATATAAAGAACTCAAGAAGTTAGACTCCAGAGAACCAAATAACCCAACTAAAAATGGGGTACGGAGCTAAACAAAGAAGTTTCAATTGAGGAATATCAAATGGCTGTGAAGCACCTAAAAAATTGTTCAACATCCTTAGTCATCAGAGAAACACAAGTCAAAGCAACCTTGAGATTCCACCTCACACCAGTCAGAATGGCTAAGATCAAAAATTCAGGTGACAGCAGATGCTAGAGAGGATGTGAAGAAAGAGGAACACTCCTCCGTTGTTGGTGGGATTGCAAACAGAATGACTGTGGAAATCAGTCTGGTGGTTCCTCAGAAAATTGGACATAGTACTATCTGAGGACCCAGCTATACCCATCCTTGGCATATACCCAAAAGATGCTGCAACATATAACAAGGACACATGCTCCACTATGTTTGTCTTATTTATAGTAGTCAGAAACAGGAAAGAACCCAGATGTCTTTCAACAGAGGAATGGATACAGAAAATATAGTACATTTACTTAGTGGAGTACTACTCAGCTATTAGAAACAAAGACTTCATGAAATTCTTAGACAAATGGGTGGAACTAGAAAATATGATCCTGAGTGAGATAACCCAGTCACAAAAGAACACACATGGTATGTACTCACTGATTAAGTGGATATTAGCCCCCAAACTCAAGATACAATTCACAGACCATATGAAGCTTAAGAAGAAGGAAGACCAAAATGTGCGTGCTTTAGTCCTAATTAGAAGGGGGAACAAATTACTCATGGGAGGTAGAGTTTGGGAGGGACTTGAGAGGAAGAAAGAAGGAGAAAGGAGAAAAGGGGTGGGGCAGCATCAGTTATGGGAGGAGACAGGAATGATATACAGAGGGTCAGGAACTTGAACAGAAGTATGTAGTAATGGGGGATGAGGAACTGGGGTAGCCAACAGAAAGTCACAGATGCCAGGAAAGCAAGAGGCCCTTAGGACCCAATGTAGATGGGATTAGCTGAAATGTACAATAAAGGGGAGGGAGAACTTGTAGAGGCCATATCCAGTGGCTAGGCAAGGCCCCTAGTTGGGGGAGGGAGCCACTCACTCATCTCCAAATTTTAAACCCAGAATGGCTCCTTTCTAAAGGAAGTACAGGGACAAAGTGTGGAGCAGAAGGAAATGTCATCCAGAGACTGCTCCACCTGAAGATCCATCCCATATACAGACACCAAACCTAGTCACTGTATGCCAAGAAGTGCTTGCTGACAGGAGCCTGATATAGCTGTCTCCTGAAAGGCTCTGCCGACTCTGACCATTACACAGGCAGATGATTACAGCCAACAATTGAACTGAGCATGAGGACCCCAATGGAGGAGTTAGAGAAAGGACTGAAGGACCTGAAGGGGTTTGCAACCCCATACGAAGAACAACAGTATCAACCAACCAGATCCCCTAGAGCTCCCAGGGACTAAACCACCAACCAAAGAGTGCACATGGAGGGACCCATGGCTCCAGCTGCATACCTAGAAGAGGATGGCATTGTCTGGCCTCAGTGGGAGGAGAGGCCCTTGAAGGTTCAGTTACCCAGTGTAGGTTAATGCCAGGGCAGTGAAGTGGGAGGTGGAGTAGGTGGAGGAGCACCCTCATAGAAGCAGGGGAGGGGTATAAGATAGGGGGTTCTGGAAGAGAAAGTGGGAAAGTGGATAACATTTGAAATGTATAAACATAAAAATTCCAATAAAAATTAAAATAACATGACTCATTTTGAAGTAAAAAAATGAATTATCCTAGATCCCACGTGTCTAGGATCATATTATTCAGGTCTCGAATGGAACTTGTTAAGAAAAATCGCATGACTTTGCTCAAATTTGCTAGTTTCAGCCAGTTCCTCTGCTAGGCAAATCACAGGGTATCAGTCATCCTGATACCACAAGAATACCACAAGAAATTCCATATAATCAATTGACCTAGCCTCACAGAGACCAAACCATAAATTAGGTATCTACACATATATATATATATATATATATATATATATATATATATATATATATATATATATGTGTGTGTGTGTGTGTGTGTGTATGTACTCATGTACTCATTAATATAAATGACACACACACACACACACACAGACACACACACAAAGTATGAAGTAATTGTGTACCTTGGTCTTATTGTGGGACTCCTACTAGTTAGAACAGAAGGGGGAAATGTGTGTCTTTGACTCTTTCGTTTGCTTTGGGGATGATTTTTCTCCTCCTGGGTTACCTAATATGAGGGAAGGTACCTATTATTGTGTCTTGATGTGCCATGGTTGGTTGATATTTCTGGAAAGACTGCCCTTTTCTGAAGGGAAACTGAGTAGTTGATTGGTGTGCTGGGGGTAAGGGAAGATGGCTGGGGAATTGGGAGGAGAGGAGTGGGGAAACTATGGTTAGGATGATAGGCGAGAAGAATAAATAAAAATATTTTTAAAAAGTTTGTCTTGAAAGTAGGTTCTTTTTTTGTAGCAGTTTTCATTGACAGGTAAGTGTACAACAGATTGAAGAAAATCGTACTACAGAATTTTGGTTGATATCTGGTGAGATGATAGATCATAGGGGGAAGTTGAAATTGTTATTAATTTGTTAGAATAAGTCATTCCATTTTTCTCTCCAAGCTGTACATTTTATATTTCTTTCTGCCTCACTTGCTCTTTTTCGTTGTAGACCTGCATAAGAATAACTGTAGTGACCAAGCACAGAGTCAGTATTGTAGTGTCTACTGAGAATGTAGTATAAAATATCTAAATCAGAAAACTGGAGAGGAACAGATAAATGAATAGAGTTGAAGCGCTTTCAGCCACAACTGGGTTTAATGAAGTTTCTGAGCAGAAGATTGTCTATTACCACCTGAAGATAGCTGAACACATTGCCAGCTCTCGCTGCTCTGACTGCAGTCCAAGGCCTGGCAAGATGGTGGTCAAGCAGAGCTTATTAGACTTGAAAAAAAAATCCCTTTTTTCATATGTGCTCATCTTACTATGTCCTCTATCAAGTCTCCCAGGGGATTCATGTACTCATTAAAAATTATCATAGATTATTAACTTATGATCAGCAAGATTTCCATGGTCCACTGAATATTACTATTGAAGTTTTTTTTGGTGGGGGGTTGGGGTGGGCGGGAAAAGTTGTCCTTCTACAGATTCAAACAACAACAACCCTTCAGCTTTCTAACAGAATTCCCATTTCCATTTACTGTGATAGCTACTCAGAATATTTCCTACTAATATGCAGCATATGCATTATAGTTTGAATAAAAATATATTCCATTGGCTCACATATTTGAACACTTAGTCCTTACTTGGTGGCTCTGTTTGGTGTAGGTTATTGAACCTTCGAAGGTAGGATCTTGCTTGACGAAGTGCATTACTGGTGGCAAGCTTATAGAGACTCCGGTTCCAGTGTACTCTCCCTTCACCTTTGTAGTTGAAGATGTGCTTCCTTCCTTCTCCAGATGCCTGCTGCCATTTCCCTCTGTCACTATTGATCTCTCTCTAGAGTTATAAGCCAAACTATTTTTCTTTTATAAGTCACTTTTGGTCATGATATCTCCTGGCAGTTACTTACCCAAGTAACTAATATAGCACTTGGTATCAGGAAATAGACTGGGGCTGTGAACAACAAGACCATGTTGTATTAAAGAGGAATATGTAAGGCTCTGGAACTTTGGATGAGAAAAGTAATTGAATCTTGTAAGCAGAGCTTAGTGGGTCATTCTACTTCAAGCCTGGAAGGATATAATGCAGAGAGTATTCCAGAATATAGAGATGTGTCTCATACATAGGTTTGAGAAGAGAATAAAGCCACTATTACCAACGTGGCTAGAAGCCACCAGTGTGATATATTCTCATAAAATCAGAGTGTTTTCTGCCCATTAATTCAGAGACTAAATTAAAAAGTTTTTTTTAAAAAAAAGGTAATAACCACCCACCCACCACTCCAACTTGTGAAAGGGGGAAGTCTAGGGGATTGCTTGCTTTCAGAAAGCAATTGTGTCACCATACAAAGGCTATAGCTCATGTGGTCAAAGGAGTAAAAAAATCTACCCCAAGTTGGCAGAAAACTTGGCAATGTCATCTATGTGGTACTAGCTTTGGAAACATGAAAATGCAGGAGTGAGTGGACCTTTGAATCTCACTCTGAAATTTCAGAGAGCTGCTGAGGCTGGCCAGGCAACGTGTGGCAGGGGAGACTGTACATGTGGAGCTAAGCCCTCTGACATCACAGTTGAAGTTACAGGGTTTGGAATTTGTCCTGCTGGGTTTCAGTCTTGCTTTGGTCCAATATTTTCTTACTGTGACTCCAATCCTGTCTTTTGGACTCAGAGTGGATATTCTGAGTCACTGTATGTTGGGAATATGTAATTATTTGACTTCATAGGGTATTAAATTAAGAGATTGCCTCAAATCTTAGAAGATACTTTGAACTTTTAAACAATGTTGAAATTGTTAAGGATTGCAGGAGTTTTTAAAAGTCAGACTAAATTCCGTTTGTATTATGATGTGGCAGTGAGGCAAGGGTGGAGCCAGGGAGTTGAATGCAGTGGATTGCGTGAGAAATGTCCACCATAACTTCAGGTACTGGATCGCTTTGTGCCCACTTGATGGAGCTTTTAGGAGGTACAAACTTGCTGGAGGAAGTAAGTCATCATGGTTAGGCTTTTAGGGTTTATAGCCTCTTCTTACTTCCAGTTTGCTTTCTTCATCATTTGTTTTTTTTCTTTTTATTATTATTATTATTATTATTATTATTATTATTATTATTATTATT
>NC_034595.1:25185080-25188094 GCF_900095145.1 Mus pahari | reverse complement strand
CAGGGTCCCTTCAGCAGAATCTTTCTGGCATGTGCATTAGTATCTGGGTTTGGTGGCTGATGATGGGATGGATCCCCGGATGGGGTAGTCTCTGAATAGTCCATCCTTTCATCTTAGCTCTAAATTTTGTCTCTGTACCTATACCCTTTCATGGGTATTTTGTTCCCCTTAGTAAGGTAACCCAATCACAAAAGAAGTCACTAGATATGCACTCACCGATAAACGGATATTAGCCCAGAAACTTAGAATACCCAAGATACATTTTGCAAAACACAAGAAAACCAAGAAGGATGACCATTGTGTGGATACTTCATTCTTCATCATTTGTAGGTGAAGATGTAATCTCTCAACTCCTCATTCTAGCTGCCTGTTGCCATGTTTTCTCTGCCTTTGTGTTCTCTTCTTTTGGAATAGAAATCCAGAATAAACTTTTTTGCATAAGATGTTTTTGGTCAATGGTATTTAATCATAGCAACAGAAAAGTACTGATGTAGAATCTAGAGAATTCTTGTTTTCAGTTACTATGATGACTACTCATGATATTTCCTACTAAAATCTTCATTGTGCTTTTCAAATTTGCTTTTTTTACAAATCATTTTTATTGATTCTCTAGGACATTAACACTATGCACCCTGATCACACTCACTTCCTAGTCCTCCCATGTCTACCTCCCCTCCTTCTGACCTCCTACCCCTCAAAAAGGTAAAATAAAAGATAAAAATAAGAATTTTAAAAAGTTCAAATTCTGTTGTCTATATATTCACTGGAGCATGGTCAAACTCTCAGTAGCTTGTCCTTTAAATAGAACTGAGTCCTTTCCCCACTGAACTTCTATCAAAAGCCATCAATGGTGGAGACTGTCACTTCAGCATCCCTTTCACACTTTTGAAGAATTCTCTCTGGTGGTCTAGGCTATTCCTTTTGTGGGGTTTGAGATTTGGGGTGGAGGTTTGGGGAGATTTGGCAGTAGGGGTTGTCACAGAAGTCTTCCAAGTTCCTCCCTCTCAACTGTGCATCTGCAGACATTCCATATCTCACAAAAGTAGTTCCATTGCTCTTTACAGTCTGGAGCATCTGTGACGGGCATCCACATGCTTTTTGGTGACAACACAGACCACATAAAGGACTCCCAGCTACCGTAGGACTACAGATTGAGATAAAACCTTCAGAAGCAGCTCAGTGACAGCATAGCTCCTGCATCATTATCACCTCAGGTGGCAGCATGACCCATGGACACCAACATGACCTCAGGCTATAACACAAGTCATGGATTTCCATATGGCATTTGGAGGTAATATGGCCATGGACATCAACACAGATCCCAACTGTGGTTGGGCCATGGACCCTGTGTGGCCTTCAGTGGCAGCATGACCATGGCCACAGGTGTTAGGGCATGTCACTCATATCAATATGGTTCCTGGCAGCATCAAGGCATATGGGCATCCACATGGCTTTATACTACAACATAGACTCTAGACATCCCCATGGTCTTTGATAGCTTGGATCACAGATATCAGCACAACCCTGCTGAACTTATGCACAGTGGCTTACATTATGAATATACCCTTGCTTTTATTTATTTATTTATTTATTTAGAATTTTTTCTTTTCTTTATTTAAATTTATTTATATTTCAAGTGTTGTCCCCTTACCTGGAAAGTGTTTCCCCTCCTCATGGAAACCCCCTATCCCATCTCCCCTCCCCCTGCTTCTATGAGGATGTGTCCACTTACCCCTCCCTGCCCTCGATTCACCTACACTGTGCATCTACCGAGCCTTCATAGGACCAAGGACCTCTCCTCTCACTGATGCCTGATAAGGCTGTCCTCTGCTTTTGTTTTTAATGTGTGCCTCTAGAATGTGTTTTTGAAATTCAACAAGCTAGCTTGAACAACAGGTTGAAATCTGGACCTGCTGTTTTCCAGCTGCATGACAGTGGACATATTATTTTAGCAGAGACAGTCTGGTTTTCCATCTTTAGAATGTAAATGACACTGACCTGCTGATGGGATTGATTGGACCAATGTAGGTAGGGTGTAAAGGCCAGGCTCTGCTGCACATACAGAACATGGAGGCCATTCCTTCCTTTTTTCCTTTTGGGAGGCTGCAGTCGTCCGAAGCAGAGTGCAGCTATAACTGCTGCAGAGACAGTAGAAAGCCTTCCCCCACAGAGCAAAACCACAGTGTGGTTCCTATTAACAGATTTTCAACATTTCTAGTTGCCAAGTAAGTGGTTCACAACATGATATTTAAATAATTAAAATAGAATTGAATTGTTTAGTGTGGTCCATCTGGATGCCAAATTGCACCTGCCAAAATGAATTATTTGGATTTTAATATAATTGATGCTTTACTATTCTCTCAAAAATCAGATTTGTCAACAAACATTACTGTTTCTTTGCTACTTTGGTTTGTTAATTTAAAAAAGATTTATATTATTTTGGGTTATGTAGTTATGTGTATATGTTTGTGTGTGTGTGGGAGCCTGTGCTTGTCAGGGCAGGGGATCATGGAGGCCAGAAGAAGAATTTGGATCCACTGTAACAAGAGTTACAGGCAGTTGTGGGCTTCCCGATATAGATGCTGGCAACTGAACTTCAGTCTTCTCAGAGAGTAACAAGTGCCCTTAGCTGCTATCCTCCCCATCCAGCCCTGCAACTTTGTTGTGTCAGGATGCTGCTCAAAAACCTTGCTATATTTCTTTAACTTACTTGTGATCATATCAACTGACGACCTAGAAGTTCATTTCTTGGTTCTCAGATGTGTGGTCATCAAGTCTTTCAGGAATTAATTACTGAATGACTGGCTGTGAAGTTCTTTATAAAAATCAGTCTAGGAAGAAATTGAAGAAGATCTCAGAAGATGGAAAGATCTCCCTTGCTCATGGATTGGCAGGACTAACATAGTCAAAATGGCAATCCTGCCAAAAGCAATCTACAGATTCAATGCAATCCCCATCAAAATTCCAACCCAATTCTTCACAGAGGTAGAGAGGGCGATTTGCAAATTCATCTG
>NC_034595.1:25183181-25185069 GCF_900095145.1 Mus pahari | reverse complement strand
TTACAGCTGGATCTCATGGAGGCATTTCCCCAACTAAAGCTCCTTTCTCTGTGATAACTCCAGCTGTGTCAAGTTGACACAAAGCTATCCAGTACATGTACATATATTTGATTTTGCAGACTTTCATGTTACATGCTAAACAGCCTCAGCCTTTCACTGTACCATGCTTCATTGTTTTGATGTAACAGTTCATTGTTAAAGATTTGGACTACTTACAACATGACTCTAGTCTGTGGGGAATGCTCTGATTAGGTGCCTTGTACATCATCTTTTCTGCCTCTGCCATTACATGTGGGGCATAATTTCCTGGGATTGCAAGAAGGGCAAGTGAATTCTTTAATATGGAAATATGTGCCAACTCACTTTTCTGTGAGAGAATACCAGTTTTCACTTCCATTTGCAATACACACACATGAATGGTCATTTCTTCATTCTGCCTCCCTACATGGACCAAGTGTACTGCCCTCTGCCAATTTACTCACTGTCTACAACATGCAAATGGTTGCTTACACTTATTCTTAATGATACTTAGTGTATTTTCACATATTCAGAGTAAGTTTTCTTTTCTTTTCTTTGAGCCACCTTTTCATGTCCTTTGTCAGTACATGGCATTTTATCTATGTGGTTTGTTCTCCAAAGTTTAGGTACCTTTACACGTAACTTTTTATCCTGATTTTCAAGTCATTGATTTCTGTTTTTATCTATATTATTATTTAGTTTCTTCTTCCCCACTCTCAAAAGGTTGATTTCAACTTAGGGATTATCATGAACTTCATGACGTATTTAGATTTAAGTTCATCATAAATTTGACATTAAAAGCTGCCATCCATGGATTTCTTCACATTTTCAGTTTTTTCCCATTTCTCTGGCAAAATATTGTTGTTATGTATCTCTTTGGGCTGGTAACAGACATCATCAATAAGAAAAAGACTCATATTTTATGATCTCAAAGTGGTCAGTCCATCACATGCCTTCATAAATTATATTTGACATTTAAAATTTAGTGTATGCTCTGCCCGTGCAAAATAATATCAAGAGAGAAAAACAGATCTGGGTCTCAGTTAATAATTGCAATATTTATCATTCTCATCACTAGCTCCATAGAAGAAACTTGGTGTGCGTTTGTGAGTCTGTGTGTGCGTGTATGTGTGTGTAAATTGTATAGCTATGTGTGAGGAACTAACTCTAAACCCTGGATTTGAGAAGAGGCAAAAATGGCTGGCATGTTGATTTGATTCAAAACAGTGACTTTTATAGTCCCCGATATCAAGACTTTCTGACTTCACATTTTCACATTGTTTTTCACATTAAATAGCCAAATTCTCACACTCAATTCCTTACCCATATCCTTGTTATCAAGATTACTACTCTGTTTCATGATACTTGGGCTCCATTATGTCTGTAGCTTTTCAACCCTTGGATAAATCAAAAAGTGTTCAGGCAAGCAGGGACCACGTGATTGCTAGGAAAGATAGGGGCTTGGTACCTTGTTCCTCTAGCTCATCTGTGATTACTTATCATAGTGTAAATGGACCATAATGATTTATTTCTTACACAGCTGATGTAAAAGTTGTGTCTTGGGTGCTCTTATATTGGGAAAACTGTTTCTTGGCTCCTCTCATTACTGAAATTCACCAAGCATGGAACAGCTACTGGATCACTGGCTGAGATATGCTGTCATCCTTCCAAACTTGTATCAGGCAGATTTGTGCTTTATGCTTGCTGAACCATGCCTTGCATTTCCCACTGAGCCCAGGACTTAGAGGCATGTTGTTTGTTAGTGGAGGCTTTGTTCCTTTCCTTTCCTTTCCTTTCCTTTCCTTTCCTTTCCTTTCCTTTCCTTTCCTTTCCTTTCCTTTCCTTTCCTTTCCTTTCCTTTCCTTCCCTT
>NC_034595.1:25163395-25183163 GCF_900095145.1 Mus pahari | reverse complement strand
CCTTCCCTTCCCTTCCCTTCCCTTCCCTTCCCTTTCCTTTCTTTCCTCTTTTCTTTCTCTTTCTTTCTTGTTTGTTTTTTTCTTTTTCTTTTTTCTATTATATTTTATTATTTAAGTAACACTTAAATTTAAATATATTTTGATCTTATTCTTCCCCTCCCCATGTCCTTTCAGATCTTCTCCCCATCTCTACCTACCCAACTTTAAATTCTTTCTCAAAAATACCCAACAACAACCCTAATCCCTAAATCCAAGGAAACAAAATAAAACAATACTCCAAAAGAAACAAAAGAAAGAAAGAAACAAACAAACAAAAACCTATCCAGATAAAAGCACACATGGAAAAACTGTGGGGTCTATTATATTTCAGTCAACTATCCTGAATATAAGGGCTGTTCTGAAGTGGTTGATATGCTCAGTGTTACTCCATTGGAGAAAATTAATTAACCAATTATTTAATCAATCCATTCATTCATTTTTTACAAAAATATAACAAAATAAAAATATAATAAAACAAAAACTATCACTTCAAAATTGGAAAAGGGAAACCAGCAGAAGGGAAGGAGCCCAAGAGAAGGCACAGGAATCAGAGACCCACTTGTTCACATACTCAGGAATCCCATGAAAACACCACACTGGAAGCCATAATACAAGTGTACAGGAGCTGTCACAGACCCATGCAAGCATTCTGCGAGCAGCTTCAGTGTCTGTGAGCTCAGATGAGCTTTGATGATGTTGATTTAGAGGGCCTGTTTTCTTGGTGTCCTCAGTCCCCTCTAGCTCTTACAATCTTTATGCCTACTGTTTCTGGGGTTCCCTGAGCTCTGATGGGAGGAACTTGTTGGATACATTCCATTTAGGACTGAGTGTTCCATTATCCTTCACTTTCTGCATGATGTCTGTCTGTCTATCTATATATTTGCTCCCATAGATTTATTAAAATAACTTACTTGATCTTGATTTAACTTTGGTAAGTGGTGCCCATTGAGGAATTATTCATTTCTTTTGGATTCTTCAATTTGGTCGACCTCAGGTATTTTAAAGTATGTCCTTATAATTTTTTAGATTTTCATGGTTTTTGTTGTTATATACCTCTTTTTTTTTTGTTTCTGATTTTGATAATTAGGATGTTTTCTCTCTATCTTTTAGGGAGTTTGGATAAGAGCTTGTCTCTCTTGTTGATTTTTTCAAAGAACCAAGTTTTTATTTTATTGATTCTTTGTATCATTCTATTTGTTTCTATTTTATTTATTTCAACCCTCCCCTCAGTTTGATTATTTTTTTGCCTTCTACCCCTCTTGGGTGTGATTATTTCTTTTTGTTTTAGAGCTTTCAGATATGATGTTAAGTGGCTAGTATGAGATCTCTTAAATTTTTTACGTAGGCACTTAGTGCTAGGATCTTTTTTAGCACCATCTTCATTGTATTGTATGATCAGTATTCATTTGTATTGAATTATAGAAAGTCCTAAATTTCTATCCTTAATTCTGCTGGTCTTGATCCATTTTTCATTCAATAGGGATTTGTTCAATTTCCATGAATATGTAAGCTTTCTTTTGTCTTTCTTGTTGTTGATATATAGCTTCCAATTCTTGATAGTCTGCTAGAATAGAGGAGGTTATTTCAATTTTTTATTATCTGTTGAGATTTGCTTTATATCTGGGTATGTGGTAAACTTTGGGGAAGGTTCTATGAGGTACAGAGAAGAATGTATACTCTTTTGTGTTTGGGCGAAATATCCTATATGTGTTAGGGCCATTAGGTTTATAACATCTGGTAGTTCCAGTATTTCCCTGTTTAGTTTTTATTTTGATGACTTGTCTATTGTTCAAAGTAGGGTATTGGAGTCTCCAATTATTAGTGTGTGCATGTCAACATATGATTTAAGCTATATTAATGTTTCTTTTAAACATTTCGGCACCATTGTGTTTGAGGTATAAATGTTAAGAATTGAGAAGTTCTTTGGTGGATTTTTCCTTCGGTGAGGATTTAGTTTCCTTCTCTATATCTTTTGATTAGTTTTAGTTTGAAGTCTATTTTGTTGGGTACTAAAACAGCTTCGCTAGCTTGATTCTTAGGTTAATTTGTTTGCAATATGTTTTTCCAATCCTTTTCTCTGATGTTGAGGTGTGTCTCTTGGATGCAGCAGAAGGTTGTATCCTGTTTTCAAACTCATTTTCTTAGTCTATCTTTTTATTGGAGAATTAAAACCATTGATATTGAAAGAGATCTTACCAGTGATTGTTATTTCTTGCTATTTTGTTGATGGTGGTAGTGGTGTGTGTGTGTGTGTGTGTGCGCCCCCCCCTTTTTTTTTATAAACTTTTGTGGTGTACATTTTTTTATTTCTTGTGCTTTCATGGGTTTAGTTAGCTTCCCTAAGTTGGATTTTTCCTCCTATCACCTTCTGTGTGGTTAGATTTCTTCATAGATATTGCTTAAATTTGGTTTTATCATGGGCTATCTTATTTTCTTCACCTATGGTGATTGAAAGTTTTGCTAGTATAGTAGTCTGGGTTGACATTTATGTTCTCTTAGGGTCTGAAGTGCAACTGTACAGGCCTTTCTGGCTTTTAGTCTCCATTGAGGAGACAGGTATAATTCTAATAGGTTTGCTATTAAATGTTACTTGGCCTTTTTCTCTGGCAGCTTTTAGAATTCTTTCATTGTTCTGCAGGTTTAGTGTTTTGATTATTATATAGTAAGGGGATTTTTCTTTTCTGGTTCAATCTAGTTGGTGTTCTATATGCTTTTTGTACCTTTATAGACATCTTCTTTAGGTCAGGTACATTTTCTTGAAAATAATTTCTCGGCCTTTAAGCTGGGAGTCTTTTTCTTCCTCCATTGCTGTTATTTTAATGTTTTGTCTTTTCATAGTGCTCCAGACTTCCTGTATGTTTCATGTCATGAATGTTTTAGATTTAACATTTTCTTTGGCTGATGGATCCATTTATTCTATTGCATCATCAGCACGTTAGTTCCCCTCTCCGTTTCTTGTACTCTGTTGGAGAAGTTTTTCTCTGTAATTCCTGTTAGACTCGTTAAAAATTTCACATCCACAATTCCTTCCATTTGTTTTGTTTTATTTTTTTAAAATTGATTCTATTTTTATTTTTAGGTCTTGAACAGTTTTGTTCCTTTCAACTCTTTGTTTTCTCATGAATTTCTTTAGGGGATTTAATCATTTCCTCCAGTCTTTTTGTGTTTTTATGGCTTTCTTGAAGAGATTTATTAATTTCCTCACACTGTGTTTTCCTGGATTTCTTCAAGGGATTTAGTCATTTCCTTTTTAAGGATGTCTACCATCTTATTATATCTTCAGCTATGCTAGAATATTCAGGGCCTACTAGGGTAGGATAGCTGGCCTCTAGCTCTAGACATATGCTCTAGACATATTTCTTTGACTATTGATTATGTAATTAAGGTGGTGTCTAGGCATCTGGGATTGGTATGTTTAGGTATAGATGCTGATTTCTGGATTTTTCTTTGTTGGGCAAGTGTTTTTGTTCCTTGGTTTCTATTTCCTCTCTGGAGTTTCTGAGAATCTGGTGGCTCTGTGTTTCCTGTTTTCCTAGCCTGCTCAGCTGATGTGTTCACAAGGCATGCCTGCTGGTGTTGGAGGCTGGGAAACTGGGATGAATATGGGAAGAAAGGTTGAAGGAGAAGGTCTTTGTTTTGAGATAAGGTTAGAGAGGAAAGGAAAATTGCAGCAGATTTCCTGCTATAAAGCTCGGGATGAATCTTGGAGGGGAGGGGGACTGGATAGCAGGAGCTCTAGGTCTGCCTTTAGATGTTTGGGTCTGTCTTCAGGCTATTTATTTCCCTGAAAGGAGAAGCTTATGTGGTAGGGAAGACTGTCATGTGTGTTCTACTGCAAAGCTGGGGATGAGATGGGGAGATTGGATCTGAGGGATCAGAGAGAGAAACGGTCTGATTCAGTCTGCCTGGTTCTCTGGGAGGCTGGCCTGTGTGTTAGTTCGAGGGGTATCTGCTGGAGTTGGGGACTGTCTTCTTGTTCTGCTAGGCTGGTGTGTTCCAGTGAATAGTGAATCTAAGGATTTTAATTCTCAAACACTCCTTTCCTCCTGTCATCCTAAGTCAGTTTACCATGCTATCATTTTCTGGTCTCTTAATGTTTAATGTAAACTTTCAATTTAATTTTTATTTAATATGCACAACAATGGGCTTCATTAGAAATGTTTCCTATGCTGCAGTTCTCTTCCTATTACCATTCTTTTCCTCTCCCTTTTCATCTGCCCCCTTCCTCCCTTGAAATACTCCTTCTTGGAGAAGGAGGTAGGGGGAAGGGATGTGTGAGCAGGGACTTGGAGGGGGCTATGATCAGGACGTAAAGTGAAAAAATAAATTGATGAATGAAAAAAGAGAAATACCTCCTTGTTCACTCAGGCCACATATTCACTTAATCATAGATCCTGTGTGAGAGAAAACACTTGTTACTTGTCTCCTCCTCCATTTCTTCTTTTGTTATTTACTACAGAGTTATAAAACCTCTTAGACATCTATTGCTGTTTCCATTAGAAAAAATAATAATTTCATTTCCGTGTAATCATATCAGTTTCTGCTACACTCAGCCTTTATTTCTCCCTATGTTATTATGTGGAATGAGAAGAAATTGCTACCTTGTAGATTAGTTTATCAGTAGTTTTATGACCAATATTACATGGGCACTCAAAGAATAATTCCATAACTGCAAGTTAATTCTGTTCCTGAGATATGACTTGGTGTTTATTATATGATTTATTATTTCCTTTAATATAACAATCATGAATTACTTCTTTGACTTACTTTTTTTTTGATCAACTTTACTTTGTTCAGGAATAAAATTATTGAATTTATGCTCTTCTTTGTATTGCAACTATTACAATATTAGTATGACCAACAAAGAGGTCACCCAGGCCTTCCTTTATCTGGGAAATTGAGAGTCCATGTTCTCCTCAGACTTTAGAACCTTCTCTCTCTGTTTCTTCAATACTATGTCAAGGAATACAGCCAAGTACGTGTCTTTTCTTTTCTACTTCCACTTCTCTTGTATTTGTACTTTGGTAAAATGCAATCAGGACAACGCCCACAATGAATAGCATTCCTAGCTTTACCTGCAAGGACACTATATAGTTTGACTTGGTGACTACCATGCACACCTGCCTCTCAGTGTGGCTCCTGTTTTAGATCACAATTTTTTCTACAACTTGGCTTTGGGTTATGCACTAACCTGTCAAATGAGGCCTACCTTTCTGTTTCTTAAATGTTTTATTTTTATATCATTTAAAAGAGGATTAGAAGAATCAAACATGTTTATTTTGTCAAAATAATCCCCCTCCCCACTTTCTTAAATTTATGGCACTAGGAATGAAATCCAGGATCCATGTGAAGATCACTGAGTGCAATTCTTTGTCCTGTAGCATTTTTGAAAATTGCTTAGTGTCTTACAGAAGCTTTATAATTTTCTGAGGTCCCATTTGTCAATTCTTGATCTTAGAGCATAAGCTATTGGTGTTCTGTCCAGGAAAAATTTCCCTGTGCCCATGTGCTTGAGGCTCTTCCCCACTTTCTTTTCTATTAGTATCAGTATATTTGGTTTTATGTGGAGGTCCTTGATCCACTTGGACTTGAACTTTGTACTAGGACATAAGAATGGATCAATTTGCATTCTTCTGCATGCTAACTATTAATTGAACCAGTACCATTCGTTGAAAATCCTGTCTTTTTACCACTGGATGGTTTTAACTCCTTTGTCAAAGATCAAGACACTATCAATAGGACAAAATGGCACCCAACAAGTTGGGAAAAGATCTTTACCAACCCTATAGAGGCCTAATATCCAATATATACTAAGAACACAAGAAGTAGGACTCCAGAGAACCAAATGACCCTATTAAAAATGGGGTACAGAGCTAATCAAAGAATTCTTAACTGAGGAATACCAAATGGCTGAGAAGCACCTAAAGAAGTGTTCAACATCCTTAGACATCAGGGAAATGCAAATCAAAACAACCCTGAGATTCTATCTCACACCAGTCAGAATGGCTAAGATCAAACACTCAGGTGACAGCAGATGCTGGCAAGGATGTGGAGAAAGAGGAACACTCTTCCACTGTTGATGAGATTGCAAGGTGGTACAACCACTCTGGAAATCAGTTTGGCGGTTCCTCAGAAAACTGGACATAGTACTACNTGAGGACCCAGCAACACCACTTGTGGGCATATACTCAGAAAATACTCCACCATGTAATAAGGACACATGCTCCACTATGTTCATAGCAGCCTTATTTATAAAAACCAGAAGTTGGAAACAACCCAGATTTCTTTCAACAGAGGAATGGATACAGAAAACGTGGTACATTTACACAATGAAATACTACTCAGCTATTAAAAATAATGAATTCATGAAATTCTTAAGCAAATGGATGGAACTAAAAAATATCATCTTGAGTATGGTAACCCAATCACAAAAGAAAACATATGGTATACACTCACTGATAAGTGGATATTAGCCCAGAAGCTCAGAATACCCAAGATACAATTCACAGAACAAATGAATTTCAAGAAGGAAGACCAAAGTATGGATACTTTGGTTCTTCTTAGAAGGCAGAACAAAATATTCATGGGAGGAGATACAGAGACAAAGTATAGAGCAGAGACTGAAGGAGAGACCACACAGAGACTGCCCCACCTGGGGATCCATCCCATATACAGTCACCAAACCCAGAAATCTACTATTGTGGATGCCAACAAGTCCTTGCTGACAGGAGCCTGATATAGTTGTCTCCTGAGAGGCTCTGCCAGTGAGGGCAAATACAGAGATGGATGCTCTCAGCGAACCATTGGACCGATGACAAGATCCCTAATGGGGGAGCTAAGGAAAGGATCCAAGGAGCTGAAGATGCTTGCAGCCTCTTAGGAGAAACAAAAATATGAACCAACCAGTACCTCCAGAGCTCCCTCCCAGGGACTAAACCACCAACCAAAGAGTACACATGGAGGGTCCCATGGCTCCAGCTGCATATGTAGCAGAGGATGGCCTTGTTGGACATCAATGGGAGGAGAGGCCTTTGGTCCTGATAAGGTTTTATGTCCTAGTGTAGGGGGAATGCCAGGACAGGAAAGCATGAGTGGATGGGTTGGTGAGCAGGGGGAGGGTAGATGGGATAGGGGGTTTTCAGAGGGGAAACCAGGAAAGAGGATAGCATTTGAAATGTAAATAAAGAAAATATCTAATAAAAAAGAAAAAAAAAAAGAAAATTGTTTTTTTGAACTTAAATAATGGTTCGAAGGTAACTGAGAGTCATTTTAACTACTTCAAAGAAGTAAACAGTTAAAAATAAAAGAATTCAGTCTAGAAGGCCAAATGACTTTTAACATAAATTTGACCTGGAATTAAATTTAAGATTAGCTATCACACTTTAATTACAGTGTAGGAAATTCTCAGATATTTTACTTTCAGAATAATCTCATCTGGTGAAGTTAAGCGGTATAATTATATTTATGTTCAAGTTAAAGGCTTTCAAAATAATTAAATTTCTTAGTACGCTGTCATGGTGTGCCACTTAGGAGACTTTTGGTTTGAGAGTCCATTTTTAGGAAATGCATTTACACAACACTTTTAAACTGGGAGCAGTGAGAAATGTTTTAAAATTTCTACATGACATATTATATAGGTAAGCACTTGGCCACAGGGAGCTTCGCTTGCACATTCAGTAACTACTAAGCACACTGTGTTCTAGACTTTGCAAACTCCTAGATTCTGCACTATCGGTATCAGTTTCATGATTTTTTAAAATATCTATGTTATTTTACTGGATCAGTTGTTCCATTATGATAAATTAATTTAAAGAAACGTGCAGTTCCTCTGGTGGAAAGTGGCAAGAGTATGATGCTCTTAGAAGTGCTTAGACATGCAGTGTTATGGCTCCATCCTTATGTGGACCTGATGAACCAGACTCTGAAGAAGAGGTCTAGGGATCTGTGTTTTAATGACTCTTCATATAATTTTTACACACATTCAAGTTGAGCGCTATAGTATTGCTGTCAACTGAAAGCTGGTATCATTTGCTATTAATGAAAACATATCACAAAGAATGAAAAGGAATCACACATGATTTTAAATTTTATCTAGAATCAGTTGTCTACCAAGGTTTTCAATTTGGACTCTGTATTCTCATCATTAAGAAATTACAAAGGTGGCTGGAGAGATGGCTCAGTGGTTAAGAGCACTGACTGCTCTTCCAGAGGTCCTGAGTTTAATTCCCAGCAACGACATGGTAGCTCACAAACATCTGTAATGGGATCTGATACCCTCTTCTGGTGTGTATGAAGACAGTGACAGTGTATTCACATATATAAAATAAATAAAGAAGTCTTCTTAAAAAAAGAAATGAAAAATGTATATAAACACTGGAGACTGCTTTTTTTTTTGAAATATTCAGATCATTAGAGAAAATAATTTCTTTTCATGTGCTAAATCATGTAAAATAGTTTGTTTTGAGTAAACTTTGGTACAAACTCCAAGAGCATAGTGAACTTTGACATCTGGTACTCTGCTCTTTCTTCTTACTCTACGGTTCAAGATCCACTCTGATTTAGAATTTGACTTGCATACTCATATTCTTTGTCCAATGAAGTCTTTCCATCTCTACTTACTTTTATAATCTGATCCAGCTTTACATTGTCTGGTAGTATCCAGTCTTTCTACTGCAAGCTAGAAACTGTATAGGATTTGGCCCCCACCCCCACCCCACCATATGTCTTTTAATTGGGGGGCAAATTTGTCAGAAAATTGATTTAGCACTAGAGAGTGAGACAATATTGGGCTAAGGCTAATTCAGATCTCATAGTTAATATTGATTGTGTGCTTGACAGGATGTAAAATCACCAGGGAGACAAGTCTCTGACCATGCCTGTAAAGGATTATCTAGAAAAGGGTAACAGGGGGAGTGCCTGTGAGGGATTATCTAGATTTGGTTAATTGAGGTGAGAAATCCCATCCTGAATGTGGGGCAGCACCATTCCATAGATTTGGGCCCAGCCTTGAATAAAAAAGACAAAGCTTACGCGGAACAGGAGCATTTGATCTTTCTGCTTCTTGACTGTGGGTGCAGCATGATCAGGAGCCTCACACACCTGCTAACATGCTTTCCTCAGAATCTTGGACTTCCCCTCACACTGCGGTCCAAAAGAAACTCTTCTTTCCACCAGCTAGTTTTGTCATGTTCGCAGAATCTACTTGACCTCTCTCCTAGTTTGGTTACATGTAAGGTTTGATAATAGAACCTATTTTAGAGGCGTTGTTGAAGAATAGATAACAATTGTGGAAATTAATGATAATGATTAAAATAAACTGGTTGTATGGTATGATTATTACTCTGGGGCATCCATGGTCAGCAACAGTTTTAGTAATGTCACCACCTTGCACCACTGCTGAGGGTGTCTTAGTGTGGACCTTTCTAATACACTAAGCAATGGTTCAGTTGGGAGATTTCTGTTTTCATGTTTGTTTGTTTTTTTTTTAATTTACTTTACATCTTAATTGCAGCCCCTTTCTTCTCCCAGTCCCCCCATCGAAAATACCCTCTCCTATTTTTTTTCTCCTCTTTACCTATAGGAAGGGGAAGTTCCTCCTGGGTACCAACTCCCCCCTGGCACTAGTGACTATAATACTAGGAATAGCCTCTTCCATGGAGGCCAGACAAAGCAGATGGGTTAGGGAGTAAGATCCACAGGCAGGCATGTTAGATTGTGAGATCAAAGTATATGGGAATAGAGTAGGAAAAATCTGAATAAAAGATATACTTGAATATCTAAATAAAAACATTTGTACACAGACACACAAACTTTAAAAAAATATTTATTTTTACAACCTGATAGCAGCCTCCTCTCCCAGTTTATGGAAAATTATTTAAAATTTTTGTTTATATGTCTGTATTTGTGTATGGCATGTGTATGCTGGTGCTTCTGGAAGCCAGAAGAGTGTCTGATGTTATGGACCTGGAGGTACAAGCAGTTGTGAGCCACCTGATATATATGCTATGAACTGAAGTACTGTCCTCTGGGAGAACAGCACACGCTCTTAACCCCTGAACCATCTCTCTAGCATCACACAGAAAGTTTTTTATCTTAGTAAATTTCACTGATTGCAACACTTTATACCCAGAAATTATGGAATGCTTTGCTTTGGCAGAACAGGAAGTAGAAGCCTGAGGGACTAAGGAACAGACACTAGGGAAAGTATAATAGGCAGCATGGAAAGAAGAAGGAACTGGAGTGACTAGATGTCCACCAATGTCTCAAAATGTCACAGAGTCCTTGGCAGTCTGTCTCCATTTAAATCTTGCAATGACCATGGAAAGTAGGAAAGATGGAGAAAAGAAAGACAGGGACGGGGATTGACATGTAAGCAAACCTCATCTTTTTTACCTTTACTATGCAGATGTCTGGATGTCTGTGTCCTTTGGGCTATTCTAAGAATGGTTTCTGATGAACCATGTATTTAGACAGGAAAATGAAAGGATGTCTTAGCTTTGCACTGCTTGCTTCATCAAATTAAATTTTGTATATGTGTGTGTATGAAGTCAGGGGTGGGGAGAGAGATATCCCTTTAGAAATTATTGCATAAATACACATCCCATAAGCATTAAGGACTCACATTCTCAAATTTTGTGAGTTGATTAAAAAGCTCATGCCCATCTGAAACCTATGAAGATTCACAATATTCTGTCAATAATTCTAGGTGTTTATAACATAGGTAAGCATGAAATCCTTTAGGGACAATTGAACTTGACCAAAGTTGTGCTGCTGTGCTTCACTCTACCTTGATCTTTCCCATGAGAGGCCACTAAAGGGTTCTGAAATGATATGGTGTCGCTTTGGGGTACTTAAGAGATTCTCTGTACCTTAGAAGTCTGTGTGACCTCAGGGAGAGTTTTCTGGAACAAGAAGAGAATAGCTGAATTTGTTGTTAGCACTTCAGAAGTATCTTGATAGATTATCATTTCTGCTTTAATTCAATGGCAGAGACATTATTAAGCATGCCTAAGTCTCCAGGTTTGACTGGTCATTATAAGCCTGTTCCTCTGCCTCTCCCAGCCTCTCCCTTCTTATGCCTTCTTTTGGCATAAGATGATAGAAATACCCACAAGCCTTTGCATATTTTGGAAACACACTGTACCCTGAATAAGTCATACAGAGAAAATGTTGACAGACTTTGTATCAGGCCCATAAATTTAAAATCTTAAAAAAAATTGTAGGCTTGGGTCAAAAGAAACCATTTCCAAGAAAACAGTTGGATTGCATGCAAAGGATTTTTGACATAGAACATACTCTTCTTTTAGACTATTAGTGGGAACGAGGTGGTCTCCAGCAATGCATAAATCTGTCCATGTGTAATTTTGTAGCAGTTCCTAATTGGAGAAAAAGAGGGTGAGAATGGACTGGAGCCATGGAAGCTGAATATGGTAGGTCAGGCAAAGCTAGGAAGGGGAAGCTTACTGCTCACACCCACTCTTCAAGAAAACCTCTACGATGCTGAATGAGCATAAATCATACCTTTCCTGGAGCTCATGAAGATAAGATCATAAATAAGGAACCAATACACCCTGGGATGACTGGATATTGAGGGAAGAGCAGGGAGCCTGTTTCCAGGCTGAGAGTGGCAAGTGAGGAAGCATTTATTGAATATGGTTAAAAAGCTGAGCAGTCCAATTAATTTTTATGAAAACTCCTCCTTTATCCTGGCTGACCATGCTCTCTTAAATTCTGGTGGACAATAAATTGCAAGTAGTCTTGGATGGTAGAATTCACATATTTCTGGAAGACTGATTTCCAGGGAGGGGCCCTGAATAGTCCCCAGACTTTTCCCTATAAAACTGCCTTTTTCTGGCCTGGAATGCTAAGTGCCACCTCTGGAAAGCCACTTTTGTAAATTTTTACTCCATTATGTTGCAATTTTAACATCTCATACATTTGGCACTTAAGGCATTTTTAAAATGGTCCTTGGTTTATTTTTGCCTCAATTTTAGGGCTCTCTGCCAGCCTCCAACGTCTGCTGTGTAGCTGACCCAAAATAGTTTCAAAGTCTCAGATTCAACTTGATATCTAGATTCCACAGCTCTGTAAATGCTCATAGCCTTGAAGAGTTTCCCCCAAAGGGCTGTTAGATTCACAGGGAACATCGTGCCTTTGTTTCTTGAGATGAGAAGAACAGGCTCCTTATAGGTCAAAGATGCCTCTGCAGTGTGATGCTTTTCATATGCAACAAAAAGTTCTAGATGTACAGAAACATGGTTGACATTTGGTGGGTTCTATATATCACCTGCTCAGCTATGCTGCCAAGAGTCCCTCTAAATCCCCATCATCTGATTCCTTTCCACTGCTACCAGCTAATGGTAACTATTACCCTCCGACCATTTATGTCAACATCTTTACTATCAAAATCTTATAACATTTCTTATTAACAGTTTGCAGCCGAGGCTCTTTTCATACAAGAGAGCTTATAGCTTACAGCCATGATGGGATTTTTGGAGTAGGTTTCAAGAATCTGAGTGCCTGCACTCATTATATCAGAATGTCTGAGTATGAGTGTGAGCATTTCAACTTTTAGGAAATATTAATCACAATGGCAGGTGCCCAATGTAAAGTTGGTCAAGATGGAAGGGCAATCTTGGGTGTTAATGAGGCAGTTAGAGGGAAGAGACTGGCAGGAGGAACAGATCATGACATTTTACAAGGAGGACCATGAAAATCAGAAAGGTTGAGGAGAGACTTGTGCAGCTTGAGTACATTAAAATATTAGTGGCAAGTTGCTCAGCACTGATGGTGGGAAAATCTCTTGAAAGTGGGATCAGCTTTGCGTAACAGGAAAATCTTTCTTGCCTTGCTGCGAATTTTGAAGTAAGGACAGAATGGACTTTGTTAGTGGCTGCACAATATTTCTGTAGAAAATTCTGCAGAGGAAAAACTTCTGCTTTGTGGTCCAACATGCACACACATCGGAAGAGTCTTGATACAGTCCTTGCCCTTGGATTATTTGCCATTTGTTGTTTTACTTTCTGTTACCTTGCTGTGGTGGTTTGTATGAAAATAGCCCTCAGAGGCTCATATATTTGAATGCTTGGTCCCCAGTTGGTGGAGTGTTTAGGAAGGATTAAGAGGTAGGGCCCTTGTTATCATTGTACAGGTTTCAGACCTGTGAGTTTGGGAAGACAGATGCAGTTTTCATAGACACCTACAAATGCAGACTCAAGTCGGCCAGTGGCTTCTCCAAAACCAACTTGTTTACTATAATAGAAAAATCAATAATGTCAATAATGTCTCCACAAGGTTTCTAAAAATGTGGAACCCTGCATCAGAACTCCCTGGGAGAACACCTGAAACGATTCACTCTTGGGAAGGAAGAAATATCTTTTCCTTCTAGCCTTCTGAGTTCTTTACCAAAGCAATTGTAATAAAAGACAGACAGGCAAAAGCCTCTGTGTGTATTTAATATTAAAAAAAAAAAAGAGGTAGGGCCTTGTTGAAGGGAGGAGGTGTGTCACTAGGGGTGGGCTTTGAGGTTTCAAAAGCGATCACCACTCCAGTTTCTCTCTATTCTCTCTATTTCCGCCATCCTTCCCTCTCTTCCTTCCTCCCTTTCTCCCTCCCTTCCTCCCTTCCCCCTCTCTGTGTCTGTCTCTGTCTGTCTCTCTGTCTCTCAGTCTGTCTGTCTCACTCCCTTTCTGTCTCCCTCTCTGTCTATCTCGCTGTCTCTCAATATCTCTGTGTCTGTCCTGTCAGTTTGTCTGTCTGTCTGTCTGTCTGTCTGTCTGTCTGTCTGTCTCTCTCTCTCTTTCTCTTTCTCTCTCTCTCTCTCTGTCTCTCTGTCTCTCTCTCTCTGTCTCTCTCTCTCTGTCTCTCTCTCTCTGTCTCTCTCTCTCTGTCTCTCTCTCTCTGTCTCTCTCTCTCTGTCTCTCTCTCTCTGTCTCTCTCTCTCTGTCTCTCTCTCTCTGTCTCTCTCTCTCTGTCTCTCTCTCTCTGTCTCTCTCTCTGTCTCTCTCTCTCTGTCTCTCTCTCTCTGTCTCTCTCTCTCTGTCTCTCTCTCTCTCTCTCTCTCTCTCTCTCTCTCTCTCTCTCTCAGCTATTGTCCCACTGCCATGAATGCCTGCCTAGTATTATGCATTCCTCCATAATGGTCATGGATTTATCCCCTGAAACTGCAAGTAAATCTCTAATTAAATATTTCTATAAGCTCCTTGGTCATGGTGTCTTTCCACAGCAATAGAAACTAGCCCAGTGTACTTCATTAAAAAGTGCCATTTGATATCCACTGAATTTATTTTCATCTATGAATAGTTTGAACATTACAATATACTACTCTATTACATCTAGTAGTTGAAAAATCACCCAAGATGTAAAATAACAGATTCAAATGTAGGAGATAAGAGTGACAGTCAAGAAAAGAGAGTGTAATTTAACAAGGTTGGCTTAGTTTTCTGGCTTTGGTAGAGGAGAAATAATTTTGCAAGATCACTCATGGTGGGTAAAGATTCATCTTTGGACATTTTAAGAATATGGTATATGGAGACATTATGGAGGCAGAATCCATTTATAGGGAGAAGCTGACTTGAACATGCCTACCTCAAGGATTCAAGAATTTACTCACCATCTTTGACAAAGCCATGTATAAGGACTTAGGTGAGTGCCTACCAGTGGGCTCACCCCTAAATAACTGTTTTCCAGTATGTACATGGCATCCTGATTGAGGCCCTTAACTTGGAGACATGCCAGGAGGCGACAGGAGACCTGCTATATGAGCTGAGTCAAGTTAGCTACCAAGTGTCTGCTAAGAAGGTCCAATTTGTTAATTTGAAATCGCCTATCTGGGATAAATACTCAAGGGGGGAGGCTATGCATGCGGTCAGATGCCACCTCCTGGACTCCTAGCCATCCCTGGATATACTGCTGAAGACAAATGAGATCAGGCAAAATGCCAAGGCATGCACAGAAGAGATGGATGGGTGTTAAACTCTGAAGGTTGCACCATCCTACCTAAGGAGTTTGCTAAGCAACCCATCCATCAGATTCATTAAGCTCCACACCTGGGTAGCCAAAACCTGAAGGAATTGCTGCGAGGGGTAAGGTACAAAATATTTGACTTAGGACACTTGGTTGTTCAGGTAATCTCTCACTGTCCCACCTGCCAGGCTGTGAATCCATCAGGAACATATAGATATAAATATTTTCTAGTTTTCATATATACCCTTTAAGGATGGATAGAAACATACCATACAAAGAAGGAGACTTCCAACATAGTGGCAAAGAAGTAGAACACATCATAGCCAGGTATGGTTGGCCTACTCTGCTTGGGTGTAACAATGGACCAGCATTCATCTCTTAGGCAACTCAGTCTCTATAGGGTCGTGAGCTGTGGACAGACAGCCTGGTTCGTCCCTGGTTAAGCATAAGACTTGAACCTGGCTAGGTGGTGACTTTGGTGACTTTGGCCTATGAGGGACTGATTGGCCATGCCCCCTGGGACCCTGGCTCCTGTCACACCTACAGCCTCCCACAGTCCCCACACAGAGAGGTATGTGGCCATCATTCATGTAGGCAATGCCCCAAGCTCCTGGTATTCTGTCTGGACTCCATCCCCACAGTTACCTAGCAACAGCCAGGTAGGCCAGGCCCACTATAAAAGGGGCTGTTTGCCCCCCCTCTCATTCTCTTGCTCTTATCTCTTGCCTCTCTCTCTCTCTCTCTCTTGCCCTCTTGCTCCCCCTCTCTCCACCTTCACTTCTACCCTCTCTCCATGTGGCCATGGCTGGCTTCAACTTCTCTACTTTTCTCCCTCTCTTTGCCTTTCTACAATAAACGCATTAAAACCATAGACTGCTTCTTCTCATCGTGATCCGCTGTACTGGAGCAATGGAGCAGGACCTTCCACTAAAGAGCAGTGCGGGAGGCCTCCCTGTGTTCTGCTAAACCGCTAGCAGCTGAGCAAGCCAAGGACTATCCTCCTTTCAGGACCCAGCTGGGGCCCTCCTCCTGTTCTTTTCCCTTCAGCCACAGGCTAGGGCCAGCTGCCACTCTGTACTCAGCTATTCTGCAAGGTGCCCAAGAGCTAGAACCTGCCAGTCTCAGCCTCTGTCTGGGCTGGGACCCCCAAGTCTGCTTCTGGTAGTTCCATAGGGACCTCAGTCTGTGGCAAGCCACTCTCAGTGGGGGATCCTGTGGCGTCTCATAGCCTGATGCCTGCCCAGTGGCAGCCATGGGGTACTCCATAATTGACCCTAGCCCTGTGGCAGGCCAGATGCAGGACCCCATTTTTAACCCACAAACCTCTAGCATAGGTTCTGGAGACAAATTGGAAATTACGTTGTGCATACAGACCTCAGATTTGAGGGCAAGTAGTGAGGATGAATTGGACAATGAAGGAGGCCTTGGCCAAATTAACCAAATTGGTGGTGACTGAATGTCCCTCGTATCTTAACACCTTATATAGGGCTAGGAACACACCCTTTACTTTAGGACTCACCTCCTTTGAGATCCTACATGGGAGGATCTCTCCCACGCTGCCTAACATCCAGTCTGATATCTTTTTTTTTTTTATTAAACTAATAAAATTTATTTTCAAATATATAACTCAGTATTAACTTTTTTCTTTTTCTTGTTTTTTTGTTTATTTATTTGTTTATTTATTTGAGACAGAATTTCTCTGTATAGTCCGGGCTATCCTGGAATGCACTCTGTAGACCAGGCTGGACTTAAACTCAGAAATCTGCCTGCCTCTGCCTCCCAAGTGCTGGAGTTAAAGGCATGTGCCACCATTGCCCAGCTTGACTTTTTTTAAGTAATCAAAATAATTTGTAATAGTTAAATGCCTCTTAAATATACATGACATCTTCTGAAGCTAAAAGTAATATCACTCAACCTGTTTTAAAAATCTATTTGGAATATTAAACAAGATAGAAGTAGAAAAAAAATCTCTTATGAAGTCCTCTATGAAAGGAATTTGTGACAAGTTCTTGATTAGACAGAAATGATTCTATCTCCAAGGGATAATACGCAGCATAACTGTGGCTTCATAGAATGAATTGGGTAGTGTTCCTTCTGTTTCTATTTTGTGGAATAGTTTGAGGAGTATTGGTGTTAGGTCTTCTTTGAAGGTCTGATAGAACTCTGCCCTAAACCTGTCTGGTCCTGGACCTTTTTTGGTTGGGAGACTTTTAATGACTGCTTCTCTTTCTTTAGGGGTTATGGGACTGTTCAGATGGTTTATCTGATCCTGATTTAACTTTGACACCTGGTATCTTTCTAGCAAGTTGTCCATTTCATCCAGATTTCCAGGTTTGTTGACTATAGACTTTTGAAGTAGGATCTGATGAGTTTTTGAATTTCCTCAGTTTCTGTTGTTATTTCTCCCTTTTTTATTTCTGATTTTATTACTGATTTTGGATACTGTCTCTGTGCCCTCTGGTTAATCTGGCTAAGGGTTTTTCTATTTTATTGATTTTCTTAAAGAACCAGCTCCTGGTTTTGTTGATTCTTTGTGTAGTTCTTTTTGTTTCCACTTTGTTGACTTTAGCCCTGAGTTTGATTATTTCCTGTTGTCTACTCCTCTTGGGTATATTTGCTTTCTTTTGTTCTAGAGCTTTCAGGTGTGCTGTTAAGCTTTTAGTGTATGCTCTCTCCAGTTTCTTTTTGGAGGCACTCCGAGCTATGAGTTTTTCTCTTATCACGGCTTTCATTGTGTCTCATAAGTTTTGGGTATGTTGTGCCTTCATTTTCATTAACTTCTAAAAAGTCTTTAATTTTTTTTTATTTCTTCCTTGAGTAAGTTATCATTGAGTAGGGCATTGTCCAGCTTCTATATGTATGTGGGCTTTCTGTTTTTTTTTGTTTTTGTTTTTGTTTTTGTTTTTGATTTTTTTCTATTGAAGACTAGCCTTAGACTGTGGTGATCTGATAGGATGCATGGAATTATTTCAAACTTTTTGTATATGTTGATGGAAACCTAGGAAAGTGATCAGGAGACCTAGACACAAGCATCACCAACAGGATACAAGTGATAGAGGAGAGACTCTCAGGGGCAGAAGATACGATAGAAAACATGGACACAACAGTCAAAGAAAATGCAAAATGCAAAAAGCTTCTAACCAAAACATCCAGGAAATCTAGGACACCATGAGAAGGCCAAATGTAAGGATAATAGGTATAGAAGAGTGTGAAGATTCCAAACATAAATGGCCAGTAAATATCTTCAACAAAATTAGAGCAGAACTTGCCTAACATAAAGAAAGATGCCCATAAGCATACAAGAAGCCTACAGAACTTCAAACAGATTGGACCAGAAGAGAAATTCCTCCTGTCACATAATAGTCAAAACAGCAAATGCACAAAACAAAGAAAGAATATTAAAATCAGTAAGGGAAAAAGGCCAATAACACATAAAGGCAGACCTATCAGAATTACCTCAGACTTCTCATGACAATAAGGGGCTAAAAAAGTTGGAAGAAAGCAACAGGAAACAACAGAATAGGGACATCATGGGTAAATCGTGGTTGCAAGTTCTGTGTCACCATTCCAGCAAGAGATATGATTGTTCTATGTCTCTCCATCTCTTTCTCTCTTATCCTAGTTAGCTTTAACTGTCAACACAACACAGCCTCCAGTCATATGAAATGAGAGCCTCACTTGAGGAATTTTCTAAATCAGATTTCCCTTGGGAATGTTTATGGGCGATTATCTTTTATAGTAATTATTGTAGGAGGGTTGAGCCCACTGTGACAATTGGTCATGAAGTATATCAGAAGTCTAACTTAGTATGAGCCAGTCTGCCAGCCAGCAAAGAACATCCTCTAGCGCTGCTGACATTCTTTGTGAAATGAGTTCTTTGGTAATACTGTATAGAATAGCAAACAGGCCTGTCTTCAAATTCAAATTCTTGTCTAGAATTTCTTCCTTAACTTTAGGCTGTAGCATGGGATTAAAAAGCATCTTTTTGTATTCTCTGTGTGATATTTATTTCAGACCTATTCACTGAGGTATTTAAATTAAAAGTTGTAAAATTTAATTGGCATGGCCATTATGAAGACATTCTAAAAATATACTTGTATACTTTACTTTGGCTATCAATGTACCCCCCCTCCTCCCATGGCCCACCCCAGGGTAACTTGGATACTGCCACATTCCTAGGAATCTAATGCTGGGATAAAGAAAAGCCTGGCATGAAAAAGGAAGAACTTTTCTTATGGAAAGAGAAATCTCACAGTGTTGCTAATTTTTCAGACTAGATTACAGGAGAGATTGGAGCCCAGATAAGAAAAGCTAGGGTTACATCCTGACTGGGACTGTCCTGTACTTTAAACCTAAACTTCATGTCAAGATACAAAAATGGACTCGCAGACTGGGGAAGCTATTCTTTGGATCTCTGTGATCTATTTTACAATATACTAAATTAAATCTATACTATATTTTCTGCTTTTCCTTTTTTTTTTTTTTGAAGTACTTTGAGGTAGTTGGACTTGAAGAAGCTTGAGATAATCATGTAGAAATACTACTTGTTTCCTGAGGCAGGGGAAAAGAATAGAGAGAGAGAAAGAGAGGCAGAGACACATACAGAGACAGAGCAGAGGGAGAGAGACAGAGAAAGAAGACAGAGAAGAGAGACAGAAACAAAGAGGGAGACATACAGACACAGACAGGTACATACAGATAGAAAGAGCAACATTGAGAGAGAGAGAGAGAGAGAGAGAGAGAGAGAGAGAGAGAGAGAGAGAGA
>NC_034595.1:25156297-25163336 GCF_900095145.1 Mus pahari | reverse complement strand
AGAGAGAGAGAGAGAGAGAGAGAGAGAGAGAGAGAGAGAGAGAGAGAGATCTCATAGTCTCATAGCCATCTTGGATGCATTCTAGCCCTGTTGCCATGCTGGTTGGAGAAGAACCAAACCAAGCCAAAGCAACCCAAATCTAATCAAATCAAACTAAACAAATGTACAAAGAAATATCTATCAGCCAAAATATAGTTTCTAAACATATGACCAGACTTCAGCTATCTAGACATTCCCAGGCCTCTGCAGACACTGTGGAACAGAGACAATATGTCCCTGTTGTGCATGGACCTCATTTTCTACCCACAAATCCGTGCCTGTGGTAAAGTGGTTGCTATTTCAAACCACCAAGTTTTGAGGTGGTTTGTTATGCAGCAATAAGCAACTTCAACAGCATTTCATCAAGCAATTTTGCTTGATGACAGAGCAATGAGCAGAGTCTGGTTTCCAACCCACATCTGTCTGATTACAAAGCTGTCTGCTTTCTGCTGTTCTGTGTGGTTTCTTCTTTTGGGACTTTTAGACCAGGGCTTAGTTTTTCTCAAGTCCTACTACTAAAATTCACTTTAAATTATGTACACATACAAAAAGAAGCAGCAGTGCTTCTTTAATATTAGCAGTCAAAGGTAAGCCAGGCAGGCATGGTTCAAAGTGATCCTGTCTAGAACTGTTGTTAATTCATTTTCCTAGATCTTCAGATTAAAGTTCATAGAATAGACAGAAGAAAATTTGGAGCAGTGCTAGACAGACAGACACTTGCCTGCCGCTCTCACCTTCAGAATTTAAAATAATGGCCATACTTCCCATATGCTTTAACTGTTTTGTAATATTTAAAATAGAGCATGAATGTAATTCTGCAAGGTAAAGGGTGCACAAGAAAGCTTGTACAGAAATCTGTGTTATTCCTAATTACAAATTGTCATGAGATAAAAGCCACACAATCATTTTCTATTCTGGGATACTGACAGGAACTCAGTTAATACAATGAATGGTGGTGCTTCTTTCTAAAGAAGAAATTCTATATTTCTGTGGTAGAAAATGTATCATGTGATGATAGTTCCATGAATAGCTGTGTTTATCAAATTCCAGAGCAAATACTCAAGTGAAATATCACAAGAAAAGACTATACCACAAACTGGAGATTTTCATGGCAATGGTAAGTTTAGGAAAATTCCTGTGGTTTTGAGTGTGAGTGTTTATATTTCATATTTCCTATACATACCTCTAATCTTGTGACAATGATAAATGATGTTCAGGGAGAATTATTGCTTAGTGCATGCTCTAACAGTCTATTATTTTGCCATGTGGCTTAATGTTTAGTAAGTATGATAGGTAGATATCATACAAGTCTTATGATACACAACTTCCACATTCATAGAAATATGTTATCTAACTTTTAACAATAAGACCAATGATGAAACAGAAAATGTTGAACATAAACATACCAAAGGGCTGTCATGTACAAAGTAATTATAAGTTGGATTATTGGCTAAGAAATATTCGTTTTGTTACTAGGGAAGTTGAGGTTACTCATCTTGTTAAAAAAAAATTAAAAACAGACTCAGAGAAAGTTCATTGACAATTTTATTGGAGCTTGAGAGAAGAACAACATGGTGGGAAAGTTGAAATCTTAGCAGCTTCTAAGAGGAGGTAGATGAGTAAAAGGAAGAAAGAAAGTCAAGTCTTTTGAGTTAATGTCTCAGAAAGCAGGTTCAGAATTGGAGGTCAGGAAACAGGTTCAAGGTGGGAAGAAAGAGGAAGACCTCAGAGGAATAATAAGAAAGCCCAGAGGGTCAGGGAAAGGATGCTTTTCATCAGTATCTAAAAGAAAAAGAGGTAGAAGGAAGGAAAGAAATTATGTATGTATGTATGTATGTATGTATGTATGTATGTATGTATGTATGTATGCTTTAGGTTGGCATGTTATTCAGCATGCTTCTTGCTTTTTTTTTTCTGTCAACTTGATAGAAGCAGGGTTATTTGAGAAGAGGGATCTTCAATGCCATCAGATTGACATGTAGGCAAGTCTGTGGAGTAATTTTCTTGATTAATGACTTATGTTTGAGAGTCCATCCCCCCAGAGGGTAGAGCTACCCTTGGTCAAGATGGTCCAGAGTTCTATAAGAAGTCAGGCCATGACAAACCAGCCACTAAGCAGCATCACTCCATGATTTCTGCTTCCATCCCTTGGTTGACTTCCTGCCTTGCATTCTCTGAGTGATAGAGTGTGACCTGAAATTTGTAAGATGAAATAAGCCTTTTCCTCCCCGAGTTGGTTGGTCTGATAAACCAAACCTTCCCCCATCTTACGATTGAAAGGCATCTTACAGTAAAGACAAACTAGATTCATTCCTGTTTGTGATCTCAGGGCTCCTGTTTCTCAAGGACTTGGCTATGCCCCACCTGTAACTTTAACTACAAATGGTTCTGTACAGCCTCTTCAAGGAAATGCACCCATTCCTCGGTTTCAAAATGTTGTTTTGAACACCTGTTGTGATGGCTACCTTATTATGACAAATTTTCAACCATGTCATTGTTTTAAGTTAGTATGACAAATTTGTTCTGCTTCGGTAACCTTATCTATTTGCCTGCTAAATCCCCCAACTTGGAAAAATCCTACTCCAGATTTATAAAAGCCATTATCTTACCTATGTTCATTGCAGATCTCTTGCCTTTAGGGAGAGACAGCCTGTGTACTGCAAAAAACTAGTGTGCCTTAATAACTTGCTTCCTTTAATTAATTTGACCATGATGTGGGTTGGTGATCTTGCTCCTTGCATCTGTGGAATTAACAAGTCATAGTATTTTATCATAGCAATCAAAACCCCAAGTAAGGCAGAAATCATTGCACAGTTCATGCAGAATTCTTGTGAAAGACCTGTAAGGCAGAAATCATTGCAAAGTTCATGCAGAATTCTTGTGAAAGACCTGACAATATTGTCTTAAGGAAGATTGTGGAAGTGTTTGGCACTTTGATCTAGGAAAGCTGTTGAGAGCTCATAGCTTCATGGGCTCTTGTAAGAACTTGGAAGACAGGAATGCGGAAAGACACAGATGATAGAACCTTGACTTACGGCATAGCATAGGAAGCAAGTCTACCAGGGAGTTTTGTTTAATATTTTGCATTATATATCTGTAGTGTCTGGTCAACTGGAGCTGAACAGTCAGCTGTGATTAACAAGAAATCAGCACTATTAATGTAAAATGTGCACTTTACTCAGTATGATGGCTAATCTTGGACATCAACTTGACTACATCTGGAATCAATTAAAACTCAAGCTTCTGATCATGCCTGTGAGATATTCTGGTTTTCATCATTTGAGGTAGGACCACTCATTTCAAATCTTGGCCTTATCTTTTGATGGCAGCCCAAATAAAAGGCATGAAACAAGGAAACTTTTGCCTTTTTGTCTGCTTGTTCTCACTCTTTCTGTTGAATTCATCTTTCCTGTTGATAGAGCATTTCTTCACTGGTATTACAACATTTATCTTCAGGATTCCAGTATTGATGGAAGACCAACAGCTCTAGTAATCCTCTGGAACTCTAGAAAAGTTTAGGTCTGCCAAGTCTTGTGGACTGACAACTACCTGATTATTAGAATGTATGTCATGAGATAGCCACTGTTAAACTACTAGACCAAGCCTGTAAGCTGTATATGTGTGTGTGTGTGTGTGTGTGTGTGTGTGTGTGTGTGTGTGGTGTGTGTGTGTGTGTGTGTGTGTGTGTGTGTGTGTATATAATGTATGCAGCCCTCTGTTCTCTTCATTTAGAGAACCCTGAACTCTGACTAATAAACTGAGATAATTGATGACAGCTAGCTAGAGCTAAGAAAATCAGTGTGATTAAAAATAGACCAGCATCAGCATCATTGAGATAAGAATCTTTAGTGTTATTTTCTCAGGTTCATCACACAGTTGGGATCCAGAGGACACCAAGTCTGCATCTCATGTTGGCATTTGAATTTGGTAGTGTGTAAGAGTCAGGAAGTGGTCATAGAGAGCAGATGATACTTAGCATTTTCCATCAGGACTTTAGTTCCTGAAGAGTCTGAGATAGGACACTAGTGAGTGTGTAGCCTCAGCTACAACCCAGGCCCTAGGATTTGGGGATACCACTGTGGTAAAATGACCACTAAGGATAGCAGTAGGTAAGGAATAAAGCATGTTTGAGCCTAGAAAATGAGGTTTGTGTGCTATGGATGGTAGAAAAGTAGAGTTTTTTAGGCATTTTGGAGCCCACAAGATTGTGAGTTCCATAATAAGATATTAGGTTGTTTATTCTACAGTGTTTTGTATTGATTTGATTTTACTGTGATTGTGCCCTCTTCTTTCTGATTAGAATAACAAAGTATTTTTAACTTCCTTTGCTTTGTAAAAGAGCCTGTAGTTGAACTTCAACCAACGAGCCCCCCACCCCCAAGTTCCCAGGTACTAAACCACCAACCAAAGAGTACACATGGAGAGACTGGTGGCCTTAGCCACATGTGAAGCAGAGGATGGTGTTGTTGGGCATCAATGGGAGGAGAGGCCCTTGGTCCTGTGAAGGTTTGATGCCCCAGTGTAGGGGAATTCGAGAGCAGGGAGGCGGGAGTGAGTATGTGGATGGGGGAACAACTTCATACAAGCAGGGGGAGGGGGGATGGGAGAGGGGGTTTCTGGGGGGAACTAGGAAAGGAGATAAAATATGAAATGTAAATTAAGAAAACATCCAATTTAAAAAAAAAGACATTGGGTTTTTAAAGAGCACTAGGATTTTTAAAGTTTTGAAACATTTGAAGATCATAGTACTTTTAAAGTTAAACCATGGTTTATATTATGTTAGTAACATGAGATTTTGGGGATAAACATAAAAGAAAAGTTATAGCTTTACAATGATGTATTCATATGTCAACATGAGAAGAGTCAACTGTGCTTTTTTTTTTTTTAAAAAAAAAAAACAAACTTGACATAAGCCAGTGTCATTTAAAAAGAGGTACTTTCAAATGAGAAGATGGATCCATCAAATTAGCCTGTAGGTAAGCCTAAGGAGGGATATTTCCTAAATGAATGACTAACAGGAGAAGACCCACCCCAGAGCAAATTGTGTCACCTAAGGACAGGTAGTCTTGAGTTATATAAGAAAGTAGGCAGAGCACTATTGAGAGCAAGGTAATATACAACATTCTTCTTGGTTTGTGCTTTAGGTTTTTTGTTTGTTTGTTTGTTGTTTTTTTGAAACAGGTTTTCTCTGTGTAGCCCTGGCTGTCCTGGAACTTAGTCTGTACACCAGGCTGACCTCGAACTCAGAAATCCACCTGCCTCTACCTCCCAAGTGCTGGGATTAAAGGCGTGTGCCACCACTGCCTGGCCCATACTTTAGTTCATGATGCTAGGTTCTTCCTAAATTGATTTTAGTCATGGTGCTCTATCACATACATAAAAACCCCAACTAAAGCACTTGTTATTATTCAGTTGTTCATCAATACAATAAGATATTTCAATGTTCACACAATTTTACACATTAAGTTTGTACTTATAAGTCAAGGGAATGTTTAGGGTGTCAGGAATCTGTAGGAAATCAAATCTATCCACTGCAGACAGTGAGTATGTAACTTGAAAGGATGACTACCAGCAGAAAGCAGGGCAAGGCATTATGGTGTCACTGGGCATAGTTGGAAGGAACCATTTTTTTTCCATTCCTGGAGAGATTTTTCTGTCATTTGATTAGGATTGTGATCGACTGAATAAGCACAGCTGAAGAGAAGACTTGCAAAATGGTTCAGTAAAAGGTGACGAAGAGTAGTGAGTATCTGTTGCCATATGAAGTCGATGACCTGCTGTTCTATAATGTCTTACATAACATATGGTTTGTCTTTTGGAGGTGTTCATATTAATCTGCTTGATGAGTCCTGGTGGTTTAAATACTACAGTCTCAAATCACAGAATGCAATGTTTCTGTGATGTCAACATTTTCCATGGACTAGAAGAGACATCAGAAGAGGAATTCTTTGGGTGGACAGTCAGCTGCTCTCCATTTGTTTTTCAGACCATGTGCTCTGAAGGGTCATTAGTAAGCATCTTGGCCTTCCAGTATGGACAAATCATCTTTCTGAGAAATACATCCAAAATTCAATCATACACCAGAAACAAACTGAGGAAGCACAATCGAAGGTAGGTCATTTGCCTTAAACAGTGAGAATAAAGCATCTTTTGTACCCTGTAAGAGAGTTTAAAAGATTTGGTGACTTTTCTCTTAGCCTCTGTCTTTCTTCGGCACCATGATGCTGAATTAGAGTAATTATTTGCATCTTCTATAGATTTCAAGACTTTATTATCAAGCATGTGTCATGGAGAATACTTATGATTTCTGATTCTAGGGATCTACACTATGGCAGAAAGCAATATGATCCTGAGTATATCTATAACAGAGTGTCAAGAAAGTACTTCATTGTATGATACTGAAGTACTTTATTGTATGACTGGATAAAAATGTGAAAAAGAAATTTCAACAAATATTAAATGATACCTGTTAGTCTCACAATAGAATTGGAGGAAGGAACCTACTGGTGATCAGAAGATTTATTTTCCTTTCAACTTTTCATATTTCTGTAATATGAATGGATCAAAGAATATCGGTGTCTCTTCTTAATTTTTTAAAAATTATTTTATTACATATTTTCTTCATTTACATTTCAAATGCTACCCCGAATGTTCCCTATACCCTCCCCCCACACCCTGCACCCCTGCCCACTCACTCCCACTTATTGGCCCTGGCTTTCGCCTGTACTGGGAAATATAAAGTTTGCAAGACCAAGGGGCCTCTCTTCCCAACGATGGCTGACTAGGCCATCTTCTGCTATATATTCAGCTAGAGACACGAGCTCTGGGGGTACTGATTAGTTCATATTGTTGTTCCACCTATAGGGTTGCAGACCCTTTCAATTCCTTGGGTAACTTCTCTAGCTCCTCCATTGGGGTCTCTGTGTTCTATCCTATAGATAACTGTGGGCATCTATTTCTATATTTGCCAGGCACTGGCATAGCCTCACAAGAGATAGCT
>NC_034595.1:25138717-25155487 GCF_900095145.1 Mus pahari | reverse complement strand
TGATGACTAAGGATGTTGAACATTTTTTCAAGTGCTTCTCAGTCCTTCATTACTCTTCAGTTGAGAATTCTTTGTTTAGCTCTGTACCCCATTTTTAGCTCAAACTTCTAAATCTGATTCTTTAAACTCTCCAATGCTAATCTTGCTGATATCTCCTGTCCCCCTCCCCCTAAAGCAGAGCATATTTGCTCTTTCCTAGTCTAGATTCAGTGTTCTCCAAACACCTCCCCACATCATCCCTGGGGAAGGCTAGCCCATTGACTTTGTAACTGGGAAAAGGAAAGCAAACAACCCCACTTTTCCTCCATCCTAGAACCTGGCTAATAATATTGCTCAGGGAGTTACTCTTCTGCAACTCTGAAAGAAACACCATACTGTGATTCTAACAATTCTATCAGCTACTGATGGACTTACCTCCTTGAGCCCAGACCAGGAACTTCTTCCTATGGCCTAGTTAGGTACAATTGCAAAATAAGAAAACAAGGAAGAAATGTGAAGATGAAGAAGCCATCCCAGTCATTGCGTAAAGAGGAGGAGCTTGATGTATTTGACTGTACTATGCCATGATACACAGTGAGGAAAACAATTCCAATGTGCCTGCTTCTGGATCACCCATACCCACCAGTAGCCACTTATCAATTCTGTGAATGATCCCAAATACATTTATTGGTTCTTCTGGGTGAACTTCAAAGTTGAACATTGGCTTGTTTATTGGAAACTTATGAAGAAGGAATAGACATTACTTACACCCACACACACCAGGGAGACAGTTCTCACAAAACATACTAAATTTATTTGTTAATATTATTATTTCTAATAAAATTAATAAATAAAAATGTTATAAGGATGAAAGTATGAAGATTGTTTTGGTAAAGAAATATTTATGTTTGAAGATTAAGATGGATGGATGTTTCCAGAATGGATAAAAATCTAGAAAGCTTTTGCAACTTGTGAAGGTCCAAGTAAGTTAAAGGTACATAGCTGATGAGACTTAAAGATAGTATATATAGTATCAAAGTTTCTAGAGTTGAAGATAAAAATGTACTAGAACTACTAATGTATACATCTAATAACCATTTATCTAAAAATCCTCTGTGTATTGAGATATCAGACAGTAATTAAAAGTACCAGACTGATATGATTTACCTTCTATGTATTTGATACCCATACTTGAACACTATAATACTGTCATCAGAGGACTGAAGTAGCCACTCTTTGGTCTTCCTTCTATCTTTGTGTGTGTTTTGTTTTTTTGTTTTTTTGGTTTTTTTTTTTTTTTTTTTTTGTTTTTTCGAGACAGGGTTTCTCTGTGTAGCCCTGGCTGTCCTGGAACTCACTTGGTAGACCAGCCTGGCTTCGAACTCAGAAATCTGCCTGCCTTTGCCTCCCGAGTGCTGGGATTAAAGGCATGCACCACCACACCTGGCTTGGTCTTCCTTCTTCTTGAGCTTCATGTATTCTGTGAATTGTATCTTGGGTATTCTGAGCTTCTGGGTTAATATCTACTTACCAATGAGTATATACCATGTGTGTTCTTTTGTTATTGGGTTATCTCACTCAGGATGATATTTTCTAGTTCCATCTGTTTGCCTCAGAATTTCATAAATTCATTGTTTTAATAGCTGAGTAGTACTCCATTGTATAAATGTACCACGTTTTCTGTATCCATTCCTCAGTTGAGGGACATCTGGGTTTATTTCAGCTTCTGGCTATTATAAATAAGGCTGCTATGAACATAGTAGAACATGTGTCCTTATTACAAGTTGGAACATCTGGGTATATGCCCAAGAGTGGTATTGCTGGGTCCTCAGGTAGTACTATGTCCAATTTTCTGAGGAACCACCAGGCTGATTTCCAGAGTGGTTGTACCAGCTTGCAATATCACCAGCAGTAGAAGAGTGTTCCTCTTTCCCCACATCCTTGCCAGCATCTGTGGTCTCCTGAGTTTTTGATCTTAGCCATTCTGACTGGTGTGAGGTGGAATCTCAAGGTTGATTTGCATTTTCCTGATGACTAAGGATGTTGACCATTTCTTTAGGTGCTTCTCAGCCATTTGGTATTCCTCAGTTGAGAATTCTTTGTTTAACTCTATACCACATTTAAAAAAATATGGTTATTTGATTTTCTGGAGTCCAGCTTCTTGAGTTCTTTGTATATATTGGATATTAGCCCTCTATTTGATTTAGGATTGGTAAAGATCCTTTCCCAATCTGTTGGTGGCCTTTGTGTCTTATTGACAGTGTCTTTTGCATTACAGAAGCTTTGCAATTTTAGGATGTACCATTTGTCAATTCTTGATCTTAGAACATAAGCTACTGTTCAGGAAAATTTCCCCTGTGCCCATGTGCTTAAAGCTCTTCCCCACTTTCTCCTCTATAAGATTCAGTGTATCCGGTTTTATGTGGAAGTCCTTGATGCACTTGGATTTGAGCTTTGTACAAGGAGATGAGAATGGATTGATTTGCATTCTTCTACATGCTAATTTCCAGTTGTTGAAAATGCTGTCTTTTTTCCACTCGATGGATAGGGAAACAAAATAACCATGGGAGGAGATACAGAGACAAATTGTGGAGCAGAGACTGAAGAAAAGGTCATCCAGAGACTGCCCCACCTGGGGATCCATCTCATGTACCGTTACCAAACCCAGACACTTGTGGATGCCAACAAGTCCTTGCTGACAGGAGTCTGATATAGTAGTCTCCTGAGAGACTCTGCCAGTGCCTGACAAATACAGAGGTGGATGCTCTCAGCCAACCATTGGACTGAGCACAGGGTCCCCAATGGAAGAGCTTGAGAAAGGACCCAAGGAGCTGAAGGGGTTTGCAGCCCCATAGCCCCTAGCCCCATAGCCCCATATCAACAATATGAACCAACTAGTAACCTCAGAGCTCCCAGGGACCAAACCACCAACCAAAGAGTACATGTGGAGTGACACATGGCTCCAGATGCATATGTAGAAGAGGATGGACTTGTTGGTCATCAATGGGAGGAGAGGTCCTGTGAGGGCTCAGTGCCCCAGGAGTGTGTAGGTTGGTGAGCAGGGATAGGGAGCAGGGAAAAAGGGGATTTTTGGAAGGTAAACCAGGAAAGGGGATAGATAACATGTAAGAGAAATAAAATCTTGCCTCCCAAGTTGCTGTGCGACATGGTGTTCCATCACAACAATAATTCCTAAATAAGATACTAGTTTCTAGGGAAATGAGGTCAACAAGTAAAAAATGGAAAGCCATAGAATCCAAAAGTTTCTATATAGCAAAGGAACATCTAATCAAATGGAGAAAGAGCCTACAGATGACAGAAAATCTTAAGAACCTACATTTGACAAAATCTTAATATCTAAAATATACAAAATACTCAAGAAATGAATTGAACAATATTCTCAAAGAGAAATTACAAATATCTACCAAATACATGAAATAGTATTCAACTTTGTTAGCAATTAGAAAAATTTAAATTAAAACTTCAGAAAGATGACATCATACCATTGTCACAATGAGGTAACCCAGACACAGGAAGGCAAACATGGTCTGTACTCACTTATACATGTATATTAGCTGCAAAGTAAAGGATAATCATGCAACTGACAGATCCAGAAGTGCTACATAATAAGAACAACTCAAGGTGTGGGGTAGTCCCAGGGAAGGGAAAATAGATTTTGTGGGAGAACTTGGGGCAGGTGGGGACAGAAACAGGAGGGACCGGGACTGGGTATGGGGGTAGAAGAAGAGATTACTTGGAGAGACAACTGAAATTGTAGGGCATCTTGGAGATGAGCTAGAATCATAGCATAATGGAAACTCCTAGGACACTTGTGGGTGACCCTATGGACACCAACTGAGTTACAAAACCCGAACAATTTGTCCTCCCTACAAGTAGTAGGGAGCATGGAAATTGTGGGATTGGCCAACAAATGACTGGTCCAGCTAGTGAGCCATGCCTCAAGAGAGAGAGCCCACCCACCCATGATACTTTGTAGAGAGCTAGGAATTGGAGGCTGGATAGCCCCAAAGAATCAGAATAAAACCAAATGTCCAGAAAAGTCAATGAAATGATTCCTAGTGAGTCTAGCATAATCATCACTAGAGACACCTCATCCAGCAAGTGATGAAAACAGATGCAGAGACTCATAGCCAAACATGTGGCAGAGCTGGGGGAATCCTGCAGAAGATGGCTAGGAAAGACTGTAGGAACAAGCAGAGTCAAGGACATCATAAAACAAACAAACACATACAAGCAAGAAAGCAAGCAAACAAACAAACAGAATTATTGAACCTGGATTCATAGGGTAGCAAAGAATTTGAACTAATAACCAGTGAGCCTACAGGGGTCTGTCCTAGGTCCTCTGCATATATGTTATGGATTTGTAACTTGGTCTTATTTTGGGACTCCTAAGAGTGGAATTGGAGGCTGTGTCTGTCTCTTGCCTGCTTTGGGGACTCTTTTTCCTATTGGATTGCTTTGTCTAACCTTAATATGGAGGGGAACACTTAGTCTTATTACAATTTGTTATGCCTTATTGGGTTGATATCCTGGGGAGGCCTGCCATTTTCTGAAGAAAAATGGAGAGGAGAGTTGGGCCAGGGTGTAGAGGGGAGAAAGGAGGAATCTTCACTTTGGATATAATATATGAGAAAAGAAAATGAAATAATTTTAAAAATATGTCAAGATTGTCGACAAAGGGAAACTTTTATATATTACCATTTAAAATGCAAATTAGTCCATTCATTAAGAGAATACATCTGAAACATCTTGAAAAGACAACCATTAGTTTTCTGTATGACTCAACTCTATTGCAAAGAATTTTTTTTCAATGGATTCCAGGTGGATACATGATAAAGATATTTGGATATCCATACTTATTATAGTACTACTCACTATAGCTAAATTATAGAACCAACTTAGGTCTACATTTAAGGAGTAGTACACACAGTAGAAGATGTTTTTTATCCCCCAAAGAAAGATCAGGTATGTTCCTTGTAGAAAAAAAAATGTATGCAATTGGATATAATCATAGTGTAGGGGTGGTTTTTATGCTAACGTCATGTTCTCCAATTGGTTCTTGATCTGTCAGTGAGGAAAGTCATAGGCTAATTGTTGGGCAGAAGGGACAGGTGGGAATTCCAGGTCTCTAGAGGAGAAGGGATATGCAAGGAAAGAGAGGGAGAGTTTCACCAGGCTTCTGATGGAGTAAGCTGATCAGACACGTGAGGTCTCAGATGGAGTGGTGGCCATGGCTGCTCCTACAGGAGGGTGGTCCGGGATGTAATTAGCAACTGAAGTTTAGGGCAGGTGGGGGGAGCAGAGGTAAGAATATTATAAAGGGCATACTTTCCCAGGTGTGAGATAGTAGTACCCAGCAATTGTGTCCAAAGGCAAGTTGAAAAGGAACAACTGTATGTGGGTCTTTTATCTGTGGATTCAAGGAAGCTGGGTGGGGACTGGTAGCATGGCCCATTCCTGGAGCTTAGACAGGGTAGTGAAAATCTACATGCAACATCATATTTATCAAAATAAGTCAATCACAGGATGACAAATATTGTTCCTATATTTCCCTAGATTTTTATGTACATACATAAAATCATGCATGTACATGGTACATGACTTGAAAATAGCATGAAAGCTGTCTAAAGAAGAAACTGGACCAATAGTAAGGAAGAGAGTGAGGAAAGAAGGTATGAGTGGGAATGTACTCAATACAACACACACACACACACACACACACACACACACACAAGTTGAAAAACAATAAGAATTGTTTGAAATGAAGAGTCCTGCATTGGGGGATAAAGCTGCTCCCAGAAGCCATAATATTATTAAGTTATTCAATGAAAATAATGGTTTTCTGGTTAAGCTACCCCTCTATGAGTCACTGGCAAAGAGGCCTCTGAGGCCCTCCAAACAATACAATGAATTGCTACTATGAGTAGCTGCCAACCAGCACTAGATTATAAAGACCCAATTGTTGAAGACATCACATGCTTTTGGTTTTTGACATAAGACAAATTACTATGGAACCAAGCAGGAAGTTTTCTCAATACTGTCAGGATTGAACAATGCCAGAAGGTGCTATTGAAGCAGATGGGGGAGAATTATGACTAACATGACTTTACATATTATACTATTGACCTGTCAGGCAAATAGGTCCCACTGATACAATAGTGACATGACTGTTATTGGATAACTATCTGTTTTCTGATTAGATTTGAGGCCTGTTACACAGGAGTTAATTCATATTTTGTTCTGTAAACCTGGTCAAAAGTCCATGGGCAAGGAGTTCATAGGTTTCATTGTTGTGTTGCTTTGTGAATATAAAGTGCTTGTCAAATTTTCTTAAAAATATGTATGCCTGTGTCCAGAGGTTAGTGCTGCTGTCAGGTTTGGTCAAGAAAAACTGTTGCTACTTTTGTTGTTGGTTCTTCTGCAGCAGACAGCAGTTAGTACAAACATGCATAGTGTTGAAAATAAATGATTTTTGAATACTCAGCCTCAAATGGAAATCTGTACCACCCCTCTAAGGTTCACTGAACACCACTGAAATGGTGATAGAAAGAAACAAGAGCAAAGGAAGAGGTAGAGCCTTGTGTAACCTTCTTCATTTTATAACATAGGTTTTTCAACTCTCAGTGGTTATGAGTGCATGCATGAAACTGGTCGAATATTAGACTAATCAGCATTCCATTTCTGATGAGGAAGGAAGGGTTCATAAGGTCATTCCATTCTCTGCGGATTTATAGGCACCTAATGAATATTAAGGGAATTGGTCCCTTGAGGCTTTGTAGGTAGTTGACACTTGTAGAGAAAGAGTTCCTGTAATTAAACTCACTTGTTAAAAATATAAAATTAATATAATATCTTCAGGGAATAATTAAATGTTTTCCTACCTTATAATTTTTAAATTATCACTTTGAGGAGACATTAACTTAATCCTACATATATGAAATTTGTTGTTCTTCTGAAAATAAAACCAAGCATTTACATTATATTTATGTAAAATCTTATAAGTCAAGAACCATTTTAGCTCACATCATTTTTATTACCTCTCTCATCCTCCATTTTCTTCTCCATAGAATAGAAATATCTTCCCCTACTTTTTATGTTTTGAAGCAGATTAACAGAAGAATGGATTGAAATAACTGGTACAGCACATTTCATCAGAGGAATGTTAGCCACAAATAATAGTAGAGATAGATATTTCTCTAGAAGACAAAAGGAGGTCTTAAACTAGACATTTTAAAGTAAAAATTTGAACACATTGTCTGTAGTAAATAAATTCTTTTTGCCATTATTTTCTGACCAATAAAGTGTAAGTACTTAATATAACTGCATTTTATTTGATATTATAGATAATGTCAAGGTGATTTAAACCATATACAAATGGTTGTGTGTAGATTTTATGTGACTACAATTCCATGTTATATCTTGTTTAAAACTTGAGAATAAAGTTTATCTAGAGTCGGTAGTTGGCTTAGAAACAGGTCCTTGTGGATTCAGAGGAATGACTAGATTTCAGTGAATTCTGAAAAATAAATTTCACTGGGCTTAGAGTTCCATCTACGGAATTCCAGGCTAATGGTTTTTGGCAACTGCAATGGGTAGAAACAGATAAGCCCATTCTATTTCCTGCTGCCACCAGAAAGACCATAAATGAGAATAGGCTGACACTGTGCACAATTCCATGAAGACACATTGTGTTGCACATGCACATCCTGAACTGAGAATTGTGGATTTTAGGTTTCTTCCTAGTTCCAAACCTGTTGATAGTAATGAGCCAGGCTACAAGCAAGGGTTCTCAAATAGGTGATGGTAGAGGGGAGGTAAGATAAGAGGCAGAGATCTAGAGAGTTGAGACTTAATAGGTGCATGGGGCAGGAAAGTCACCATATGAGAGTGTAGACAGAGCAGATTTTAATCAATAGCCATTTTCGTGTAGCATAAGAAGGTCCAGGCCTTCTCTCAATACTTAGTTCTTATACACAAAGCTTGGTCTTTATATAGACTTAGATAAATGATGAGGATGTGAGACTAAGATGAGAAAAAGCCTAAATGAGACTATATGTCTTGCTTGATCAATGTTTTCAGTTGTCTTTGAAAACTACATTTAGTTTTAAATAATTTATTGGACCTTTTGGAAATCCCGCCATAACCAATCATTTTCCTCTTGTGAATGGAATGGTAGCTTGTAATTATAGCTCACCACAAGCCACCCCCTAATGTGGTGTTTGTTCAAGCAGGAGTTCTGTGGTCTGACTCTGCCCACATCCACAAGGCCTAAAACCCTGAAAGCACATCTTGGAGCCCAGGCTATGCCCAAACTTCCCCTTACTTTTACAAACCACACATTCCTCCCTTCACTGTTCATTTCTCCACCCTCCCTTCTATCTAGCATGGCTCTTTCATTTAGACATATGTCATGTGGCAAAACTCCTGACTTAAAGGTCTTTCAAGACTATCCATGCTCAACATAGTTTCCACAGCGAACCCTCTACAGGAATTTAACTGCTAAGCTTTGTCTAAGCTCACAGTTGACACACATAACAAGTCTAGGCTCCTTTTCCGTGCACTATATCCTGTAGCTTGAACAGACAGTCATGTCATTTTCATTGAAACTGAGACTACCAGGAAGGACTCCTCTCCTATCAAGGATTGGAGATAAGCTCATGATTCTATGTTGACAACAAGACTTGCACATCAGCCAAGCATCTGACCTTAAAGAAGAACTCAAGTACATGCCGACAGTTATTTACAGCCTTCTAGCACTCCCGAGACAGGCTGGCAGGGCTTCTGGGCAAAGCCACAGATGTTCTCACTTATTTCTGATTCTCTATAACCAACAGATGAGTCACATAGCTACAGTCAAGATGACCTGCTCATATTTCCCCAGGACACAAGTTAATCAGGACAGTGACAGCAGAGTAGGCCAAGAGAGGGAAAGCACGTTTGTCCAGTTGCCAAAGGGAATATGATCAGAGGCATAAGTTAACAGAGTTCGTGGGTGAATCAGTTCTTACTTAGATGACAGATAAAAACAGCTGGCTCATAGACACAACTTTATATTTTTAACTGGTTAGGATGGCCAGTTGTGCTTGTGTGTGTGTGTGTTTGGCTAATGTCCAGCTAAAAATATTATCAACTCAACCAGCTAGTTTGGCTATGAACATGGAAACATTGATTCAGATGAGCAGAAATAAATGTAGTTGACAAATATGATCTTAGTACAAAATGTCAAAGATCATCAAATTTCAAAGAAAACTTTTCTTTCCTTTGTGCTAAGCAACTATTATGAGCCCTTTGTCAAATATTGCCTATTATTATAAAGGTACTTATTTCCCTAATGTATGTCTGTAATACTTAGAATTTTCAACTTGAAATTAGTCTTGATTAAAAAAAAATTAAGATTATAAATACCATAGTTTCAGAATAATATAGTTTGTACATTCTAAGCAATGGTGACTCTCATTTGGGGAATTGTCAAGTGCTACTTTATAATTCTATGTAGAAAACATGGGGATGTTTCAGTTGTTTAGGACATTTTTATATTTAAACATTTACTCAGAAACCTTGCCAAGTAAACCAGAAAAGCAAGAAAGCAAAATTGTACCTCACATATCAGACACAATTGCATTCTCTAACCCCTAGTAATTTAACCAGTCATTTCTTTAAACAAAAATAAAGTGGGGAGTTGGGGGAGGAAACTTGGTAACACTAGCCTCATTTCTTCATACTGGCAGACCAAAGCATCACTCATCACATATACCTGAAGAAAAACATTTGTTCACTGTGTCATGAAAGGGAAACCTTTAATATAGTACAAGGATTTAATATTAAATTACATATGAGGGATCACTTCAGTATTGAGAAAATTATTTCTTGCAGATGCGCCATTGCTTAGATTACTTTAAGTAAACATCACTTATATAAAGAGAGATCAGCAGTGTCAGAAGATTCAACATTCTTGCACATGCAGAAACCAATGTAAGAACAGAGAATGCAGTGATATAGGACATAGAGATGAGCATTACAATGTTCAAATAAAGAAATGATAAGTCTACATTCAACACATATAATAAGATGGAAGGGGTAAGAACGAAGGAGCGACAGAAAGACAGAAAGAGACAGAGAGAGACAGAGTCAGAGAGATATACACAGATATAGAGCAATGCAGAGAGGAAATAAAAGAAGGAGGATCGTCTCCTAATTTTTTGGCATGAATTTCATGCTGTTATGTTGATTCTCCATTTTTCAGACTTCAGATTACATGGAGGAAAATTTTGAGTATGTTTATTTTGTCTCTTGGTTAAGCCCAAGTGAAAGAGCAAGTTAGGGGCTTCACATAGACAGAAAGTTTACTTCATGTCAACATATTCATTACTAATAAGTATTAGCCCTTCCGGCAGGTGGACACTACAGAGTTGTACACACAGATAACAAAGAATAATGCCTCTTCTTTTTGAGAACTAGTTAACCAAACAGAAACAATGAAAATTTCTGAAATTATAATGTCTGCTTCATCTACTGTTTGAAAATAATCCATTTTAGTTCCTGAGCTGGAGACCACCAGCCAAAGTATAGCATCACTTACAATGAGTTGGGCCCTCTCTCATAAATCAGTAATTAGGAAAATGCTCCACAGGCTTATTTACAACCTCATATTACAGAGGCAGTTCCCTTCTCCCAGATGACTAGAGCTTATGTGAATTTGATAGCAATAGTAGCCAGAATAGCCATCCTATATTCCCTATCCCAGATAGGGGCTCTTACTCTAACTTCCAGTACACCAAGCTCCACCCAAAGACAATATGACATCCTGAGTCTCATTACTACAGAGCCCTACCCATCCCCACTGTGATCTTGGTCCTGCCCCACAAGGACTACCTTAGAACTCAGCCAAACCTCCAAAGACTGTCAGAAAGAACCTTCTAAGTTTAAAAATTGTTTGGCATTCAGCTTAGAATTTTCTCCTATCATGGATGAACTGAGGCCACTTCTGACATCCCATTTGCACATCAAAATATGGTGGCCCCAAGAACAAACACCAAGCAAAATTTAGCTGGTACACAACCTGATAATTCAGGGCAAGAGCAAAAGTTAAAAAAATAATAAAAATTAAAACCCAGACATGGACTCAGCAAATGTGAGACAAGATAGCGTGACCAAAAATACAACCAATCACTGAACTCCAAATGCCTAGGTCTCATCAGAAAGACACAAACAACATGAAGAACCAAGATAATACATCTCTTAGAAATTAGCATGCTCATTGTACTATTCTTTATTTTATTTTATTTTATTTATTTACATTTCAAATGCTATCCCAAAAGTTCCCTATACCCCCCGCCCAGCAATGTATCAAAAGATAATGTCTTTAAAATAGCAATTATAAGTATATTAAAGGAACTAAATATTTCTTGAATATTTAAGCATTCATGGGTCTATATGAATAGGTAGCCGAATAAACATTATGGAAAGCTAAATAAATAGTTGAATGTAATAATGAAAATAATTCAACCTATAAAAATAGAATTTAGTAAAGAGATGAAGTCTCTGAAGAAAAGCCAAATTGACATAAAACTGAAAATGAAAAGCTCATGAAGAATTAAAATAACCAATAAAAATAATTTAAAAAACACAAAAAACCTCTTAAAAGTTTAACCAATAGATTAAATAAAATGGAAGATAGACTGTAGGTCTAGAAAATAAGGTAGAACAGCAGCCACATTCAATCAAAGAAAATGTCACATATAAAAAAGCCAGGTACAGAACATGTTGGGGCTCTGAGAAGGTGTAAAACAGAGCAACCAATGAATCATGTGTGCGTGTGTGTGTGTGTGTGTGTGTGTGTGTGTGTGTTTATGTGTGTATTTCAAAAGTACAAAAGTACAGAAAATATTTTCAACAAAGGCATAGGGAAAATATCACAAATTTAAGAGGAGAGATGCCTATCAAGAGAATATCAAATAGAAAAAACAAGATAAGAACATCCCTTTTCACAGAATACTCAAAACATTAGGTCCACATAACAAGGAAAATATATGAACAACTTAACAACTTCAAAAGAGAAAGACAATGTCATTTACGAAAGTAGACCCTTCAAAATAACGTGACTTCTCAAGGTGAATTTTGAAATCTAGAAGGTCCTGGAGTAATGTCCCACTAGTTTTTAAATTCAAAGATGCCAGCCCAGACTGTATTTGAAAAAAATTATCAGTCATAATCATAGGAGAAAGAAACAACTTTCCATGTTAAAATAGGTATAAATAATTTATGTTTATTACCTCATCTCTACAGAAAATACTATGAGGATACTTTGTTCTAAAGAGAATATTAAATACACAGAAGAGAACACAAGAAATACACAATATTAGTGCTGTTAATCAAAAAAAGTTTAAGAAAACAGCATCCACACATAGACACAAATAACAGGAATAAAATAATAATTAATAATACCTTTGAAACTTAATGATCTCTATTCACCAATAAAAAGACACAGACTAATAGATTAGATTAAAAAACAGAATATATCTTTTGGCTGCCTTTAAGAAACACATTTCACCATAAGTGATAGACACTATCGTATTGAACGAGAACAGGCATTCTAAGCAACTGTTTTCCAAATGAAGCCGATTTAAGTATTCTGATATCTTTAAACACAAACTTCAACCCAAACTAGTCATAAGAGGTAAGGATGAGCATTTAATTTAATTTCATTAAAGGAAATATCCATCAAGAGGACAGTATAACTCTAAAAATTTACACTCTAGACACAGGAGAACTAATTTTATAAAGAAACATTACTAAATTTCAAACCACATTGAGACTATTCAACATCCCATTCTTACCAATAGATAGATCATTCAGACAGAAACTGAATAGAGAAACTCTTTATTAAATGACACTAATTCAAATATATGTAACAGATATTTTCAGGACATTTTGCCTAAACACTAAATATACACTTTCTTCTCTGTAAATCATGGGAATTTGTCCAAAACTGACCACAGTATCCCTAGGATACAAAGTTGAAGCTCAACAAATTTAAGAAAATGGAAATAACATCCTGCATTTTACTTGAACACAAGGGAATAAAGCTTGGTATCAAAAGCTTAGCCAGTGTACCACTGAATGAAAATGGGTCAAAACATAAACCAAGAAAGAAATTTTAAAATTTTCTATAATAGAATAAAAATGAAAACACAACCTGCTCAAACCCTATGAGACACAATAAAATCTGTCCTAACAGGAAAATATGTAACAGCAATTTTCTCATCAGAACCTGACAGATATCATATTAATAATGCTATACCTGTAACACAGAAATAATCTAAAAATAAGAGCTGTAAGATATAATGCAAAAGAGCTGAAATTATTAAAATAGAAATGAGCAAGCAATATTAAAAATTAATTCAATAAAGAGTAGGTTTTTAGAAAAGATTAACAAGATTGGCAAACATTTAGCTATATTAACTGAAAGAGAGATGATCCAAGTTAGAAAGGTCAGTGATTAAAAAGGCAATATTACAACAGATATAGAGGGAATTTGGAGAATCATAATAGTATACTTTAAAAGCTTCATCCCATGGCCTGGAGAGATGATGACTCATTGGATATTAGCACTTGCTGATTTTGCACATGACCTGAGTTTGGGTATCAGCTACCACATGGCAGTTCACAGCCACCTGTCATTGAAGTTCTCTGTGATGCCCTGTCCTCTTCTGTCCTCCACTGGCACCAGGCATACATTGAAGCAAAACATACACAGAAAGTAAAGTAAATAAATATTTACAAAAATACATCCTATTAAACTTAAAACTCTAACAGAAAAGGATAAATTTCTAGATGCACATAAAATACATAAAAATTGTAAGAGCCTGAAGATCACGGAAATTTCCATGAGATTGTATCTTCTAGTAATGCTAGAAGCTATACTCATAAAGTCTCACCAACTTGACAGCCCAAACATAGGCTGAACAAAGATAACACCAATAGAAATGCCAAGGTGGACGCAACAAAAGAGGACTCAACCCTATGCTACTGATAACTAATGAATGCTAAGAACAGGGAATATAGTCTTCCCCAAGGATGAACATACCAATGGGTTATTTAATACCAATGGTTAGCCTTGAAAATATATGTACAAGTAACATTATACAGATTGACCAAGGGTATGTGTGTGTGTGTGTGTGTATGCATGCACGAGTGCATGCATGCAATACCAGTTAATGAAATAAGAGTACAAGTTAATGAATTTGTGACACAAGAAGCGTAACGTGAGAGGTTTGGAGGGAGGAAAAGGAAGCAGGAAGTACGTTTATAATCTCAAGGTGAAAAATACATTAAAGGAACTATTTAAATATATGCATAACAATCAATGAAATAGAAAATTTCCCAACTCAGAAAAAGGCTTGTTTGAATTATAAGGATATAGTGCAGAATTCTAACAAACTTTTGAAGAAAAAAAAAGCACCAATAATTCTCAAATTGTTCTTCAAATTCCAAACTGAAGGAACACTTTCAAATTCATGTTATGAAGTGGTAGTACTATAATACCAAACCAGTGATACAACAACAACAACAGAAAATTCTAGGGAAATCTCTGATGAGCAGACACAAGAGTTCTCAATAAAATTTTTGTGAGTTAAATTAAAACACACATAAAAAAGGTATTCACCATGATAAAGGATGCTTCATCCCATAGATGCAGGGATGATAGATCCAGTGTTTATAAATCTAAAAATGTAGTAATCCATGACATAAATATACAGAAATCACATAATCATCTCATTAGATGAAGAAAATATTTTGACAAAATCTAACATACTTTTACAACAAAATTCCTAGAAATCTAGGGATAGAGGTGATATATTTGAATTTAATAAAGGCAAGAGACAACATCAGGAAGCATGGAGAGAAAACCTTAAAGCATTTCCATTAAACAAGGAACAAGTTGAGGATGACCACTCTCTCCATTACTGTTCAATATAGTGTTGAAGTCTTAGCTAGAGTGATAAGTGAATATAAATACAAAAGGAAGGATGGTTAAATTATCAGTTAATGAGAAATGTTCCCCGGAGACTTGGTGTGATGACTATTCTTGACTGTCACCATGACCACATCTGGAATTAACTAAAACTCAAGTGGGGTTCACTTGTGAAGAATTTTTTTTCTTAATTAAATTATTTGAAGTCAGAAGAGCCAATTTTAATCCAATCTTTTGACGTGTGACAATCCACCTTTAATCTGTGCCATACCTTCTTTTGTCAGCCTATATAAAGGATATAGAGGAAGGAAATTCATTGCTCTTTTTTGTCTGTTTGTTCTTGTTCTCACTGGCAAGACCATTCCTTTACTAGAGCCTTGTTCTTTGGTATTCTGGCATTGCTGAAGATCAGTTGAGACATCCAGTCTCATAGACTGGATAGCTATTATATTCTTAGATTTTCCACTATTAGACAGGCATTGTTGGACTAGCTGGACTACAGCCTGTAATAATCTATAGGATTTAGATGAAATCCTATATCATCTATCATTATTTATCTATCTATCTATCTATCTATCTATCTATCTATCTATCTATCTATCTATCTATCTATCTATCTATAAAACTACCTATCTGTCATCAGTCTTAATCTGCTTATCAATATCTGTATATATGCATCTATATTTATCTTATATATGATAAATATCTGAATATCTATACATCTATATGTCCATTCTACAAATATTATTTGCATAAAGAATCTTGAGTAATATACTTGGGTATTTAAATACTTGGCTCCCAGTTGCTGATACTGTTTGGAGAAGTTTAAACCGTGCATCTTTGCTGCAGGAAGTATGTCCCTGGATGTGAGCTTTGAGAGTTTAGACTCTACTTTCACTTTACATTCTGCTTCTTGTTTGTAGTTGATAATGTCATCTTTCAGGTTCCTTCTCTGGCCACCAATCCTACTTGCTACCATTCCTCCCTATCATGATGGATTCTTATTCTTCTGGAACTATCAGTTCAAACATATTCCTTGTACATGTTGCCTTATACATACTAATTTATCACAGAAAGAGAGAAGCAAATACTACACCTACTTTTCACATGTATCTTAATCAGGGTTTCTATTCCTGCACAAACATTATGACTGAGAACAGGCTGGGGAGGAAAGTGTTTATTCAGCTTACACTTCCATGTTGCTGTTTATCACCAAAAGAAGTCAGGACTGGAACTAAGCAGGTCAGGAAGAAGCAGGAGCTGATGCAGAGGCCATGGAGGGATGTTACTTACTGGATTACTTCCCCTGGCTTGCTCAGCCTGCTCTCTTATAGAAGCAAAGACTACCAGCCCGGAGATGGAACCACAAGGGGCCCTCTGGACTTGATCACTAATTGAGAAAATGCCTTACAGCTGGATCTCATGGAGGCATTTCCTCACCTGAAGCTCCTTTCTCTATGATAACTCTAGCATGTGTCAAGTTGACACACAAAACCAGCCAGCACAACAAGGCATGATATTTTACATAAGACTTTCAAATTCCTTTTTTAAAAAAATTATTTTATTAGATATTTTCTTCATTTACATTTCAAATGCTATCCTGAATGTCCCCTATACCCTTCCCCCCACCCTGATCCCCTGCCCACTCACTCCCACTTCTTGGCTCTGGCATTCCCCTGTATGGGGCATATAAAGTTTGCAAGACCAAGGGGCCTCTCTTCCCAACGATGGCTGACTAGGTCATCTTCTGCTATATATGCAGCTAGAGACATGAGCTCTGGGGGTACTGATTAGTT
>NC_034595.1:25133618-25138706 GCF_900095145.1 Mus pahari | reverse complement strand
TTTGGTCTTCTCATTGTGTCCTGGATTTCCTGGATGTTTTGAGTTAGGATCTTTTTGCATTTTGCATTTTCTTTGATTATTGTGTCCATGTTCCATGTGGAATATTCTGTACTTGAGATTCTCTCTTCCATCTCTTGCATTCTGTTGTTGATTCTCACATCTATGGTTCCTGATTTTTTTCCTAGGGTCTCTACCTCCACATTTGTCTCCCTTTGGGTTTTTTTTTTTTATTGTTTCTACTTCCATTTTCAGATCTGTGATGGTTTTGTTCAATTCCATCCCCTATTTGGTTGTGTTTTCCTGTAGTTCTTTAAGGGATTTTTGTGTTTCTTCTACCTGTTTAGCAGTGTTTGCCTGTAGCTCTTTAATGACTTCTACCTGTTCTAGCAGTGGTCTCCTGTTATTCCTTGAGGGATTTTTTTTGTTTCCTCTTTAAGGGCTTCTACTTTTTTTTAGCATTGTTCTGTATTTCTTTGAGTGAGTTATTAATGTCCTTCTTCAAATCTTCTACCACCATCATGAGATATGATTTTAAATCCACATCTTGCTTTTCGGGTGTGTTGGGGTATCCAGGACTCACTGTGGTGGGTGTACTGGGTTCTGATGTTGCCAAGTGTTCTTAGTTTCTGTTAGTAAGATTCTTGTTTGCCTTTCGACTTCTGAAAATCTCTGGTGTGTCAGGTGCCCCTACACTCCATCCTGAAGATGTGGGGCAAAGACAACACTTACACCAAGGCAGGGTTTTTGCAGCTTCCACAGCTTCCAGCTGCAGCTTCCTTTATTCTCTCTACAGCTCACCCCAGCTCAGCTTCTCCAGCTTTATTCTGGTATTGCCCAATTTATCCCCTTCCACCCTCTGCACTCGTCTCTCATTGCTCAACATCCAATTAGCATTCAGCATGTTCTATACATGAGCCATGCACGCAGACAGGGTGGGTGCTGATAGGCCAGTGACTCAATATCATGCTTTATGACGCTATATGTTAGCTGGGCAGTGTGTAGTCACTCAGGTGCACATAATCAAGCAGGGAATCACAGGGCTTGGCAGTGAACCAGGGTGTAGTCTTGGCTCTCGAGGCCGAAGCCATGGCCACACCCACTTCCCACATTAATGTTCAAGTTGTCTCTGGCTGGAGTTTGTTCCTCCTGTGATTCTGTTACCCTCTGTCAGCACTCCTGGGAATCCAACTCTCCCCTGCGTCCCCATGGTCAGAGCACTCTCTGCAGACAAGCTATCCTCTTGCAAGGCAGGTGTCCAGGAGTATGGAGCTCTGATCCTCCTTCTGAGATCTGGGGTCAGAGCCCTCCCTGTAGGTCAACTCTCCTCCTGTGATCCCAAGGGCTTGCGGTGTGGAGGGTCCTCCAGAGCTCTCTGCTGCCTCTGCTGTGATCCCGAGGACCTGTGGTGTCGAGATTCCTCAGGAGAGCTCAGCTGCCTCCACTGGGGTTCAGGAGAGAGAGATGCCAGGGTGGCCCTGACCAGAAAGGAACCCTGCCTCTGGGTGGGCGGTGTTCCTTTGACCCTGTTTCTGCTGGCACAAGCCCCTCCTGGATTCTCTGGAGTTGATGAGTTCTACTCACCCGTGATCCTGAGGACCTGTGGTGTGGAGATTCCTCCGGAGTGCTCAGGTGCCTCCTCTTGGGTTCAGGAGAGATGGTAGGGTGGCCCCAACTGGACAGGAACTGACTTTCAAATTCTTATATCAGAAAAAAAATTCAACAAAGTAGCAGGATAAAACATTATCATAAAAATCAGTACCATCTATTGATATACAAATCAAAAACATACCAGGAAAGATAAAGAAAAAACAATCTTATTCAGAATATCCTCAAAAATATCTGGAATAAATCTAACTAAAGAAGTAAAAGTATAGTACAATAAAAACATTAAGATATTGTAGAAAAAAATGAAAGATACCAGAAGATCTCCATTGTTTATGAATTAGTAAGACTAATAATGTGAAAATGGCTATCTTCTAAAAAGTAATTAACATACTCTATGCAATCAAAATTCCAACACATATTTCCACAAAAATTGAATATAATCACAACCTTCATTTGGAAACACACATTTAAAAAAGGATGGTCTAAACAAGTCTGAAAAACTACAAACAGCAAATCCCCATTTTCCCCATGTTCCCCAAAGAACAAACAAAGAAAACCAACTGCTAGAGGTATCATCAAGTTATACTGGATTTCAAGTTATACTGGAGAAATCTAATAAGAAACACATTATGGCACAATAATAAAAACATTCATTGGTCAAAAGACTAGAATTGTGGTTCCATGTATAAACCCACACTCCTGCAGCGATGTGATTTTTTTATTAGATATTTTCTTTATTTACATTTCAAATTTTATCCCCTTTCCTGGTTTCCACTCTGAAAATCCCATACCCCATCACCTACCCCCATCCCCCTGCTCATTAACCCACCTACTCCAGCTTCCCTTTGATCAACACTAACAATACACATTAGAGAAAAGACATTATCTTCAAAAAATGGTGATAGTCAAATTAAATAGATACATGTAAGTAAGGATGAAGCTAGATTTTTTTCTCTTACACTGAACAAAACATAAGTCCAAATGGTTCCAGAACAAAGACCTATACTTTAGCTTGATTTTTTAAAATTTTATTCATTTTATATTATTTTGTCAATTTGACACAAACTAGAGTCATTTAAGAAGATGAAACTTCAGCTGAGAAAAATACCTAAACTAAATTGGCCTCTAAGCAAGCACATAGGCATTTTCTTGATTAATGATAGATTCAATGTAGAGAGGGTTCAGTTCCCTGTGGGTGGTTCCACCTATTGAGAGATGATTCTGGGATGCATAAAAAACAGGCAGAACAAGTCATGGGTATCCAGAAAGAATACAACACTCTTCCGTGACCTGACCTTTGGTTCAGTTTCTCTTCCAGGTTCCTGCCTTGATTCCCTGAATGTGTTTCCATCAATGATGGACTATGATGGGTAAGTGTAAGCAAAAGCCCTTTCCTCCTCAAGTTACTTTTCTTTCTGATATGTTATCTCAGCAAAGAACTCTGTAACAAACTTGATACCCTGAATCCAATAGAGAGAAAACAAGGAAGATGCTTGAGCTCATAGGCAAGGAAAGGCTTTTCTAAATAGTTCTTAACATTTAACAATGGCAAATGGGATCATAGGAAGCTAAAATGTTTATGTTCAACAAGCAACATCATTATTTGAGTGAAGAGGCAGTCTATAGAATAGAAAAAATTTATATCAGACAGAGGGTAGTTACTTAGAATACATGAAGAACTAAAAAAATCATGGAAAAATGTTAAAAGTGGGGCATGGAATTAAGCATGGTTTTCAAAATATGAACTATAAATGGTTGTGAAACATTTAAGTAAGTGTTCAATATTCTTAACCACCAGAGAAATGCAAATTAAAACTATTTCAAAGTTTTATCTTACTCTGGGTAGAATGACTAAGATGAAAAGCAGTAGCAGCAAATGCTGGTGTGGAAGTGGGGAAAAAGGTACATTTTTATTCACTGAGGTACGATGGAAATCTGGGACAATCACTATGAATGTTTCTCAGAAAGCAAGAAATAGATATAGCACATGGTACAGATGGGTATATACCTTAAGGATTCTGTATTTTATTAAAGAAATACCTGCTCATCAATGTTCATTGTGGTTCTATGCACAATAAGTAGGGAAAGAAAACTGCCTAGATGTCCATCAACTGATGATTGTATGAAGAATGTGGTACATTTAGATACTAAATTTTATTCAGCCATTAAAAATATCAAAAAACAAAAACAAAATCATGAAATTGTGAAATTTGTACATAAATGGATGAAACTGTAAACAATCATTCAAAGTGAGGCAAGTCTAACTCAGAAAGACACCATCACATCACATATTTTCTCTCACACATGCCTTTTAGCTTTGAGTCTTTAGATGTGTGTGTTTATTTGGAATATCAACAAAGGTTAGGAAATTTGTGCAGGGATGAGTGGGAATCTTTCAAGGGAGGAGTATAAAATACAGTGACATGAATAAGAGAACATAAATAATGGTTCAGAAAGGATTACATGGGGTAGGGATGGAAGGTTGGGGGTAGAAGAGGGAATGAAGAAAGTTTAAAACACACACACACACACACACACACACACACACGCACACAATTTTTTTAAAACTTAGATTTTCTCTGAGGAACAATCCCAATTATATACCACATGGTAGCAAATGAAATCTGCAGCAATATTAATGGGTTATCTCTTTCTTAGTTATGAGGCAATAGGGGGTCTCATTGCTCATTTTTTACCCCTGAGAACAGGAGGTCTCAACATGTGGGTTGCAACCGTTCGAAACCAGAAATCCACAATTGATGAAGTTGCAGAGAATGAGTCAATGAACTACTCAGCTTAAACTATGGCATCCAAATATGACACCACACCTATTTAGGGCTCCCATTAGGCTCATCGGACCACTCCGTCTAGGCTCAGAGATCTCTGATAATGTGGTAGTAGAACTATTCTAAGAATCAAAGGTAGTATAGGACTAAAAGAAAACACTGGTTTCCAGACACAGCCACATAATTCTACATATAAACTCAGTGTAGTGGAGATAGCCCCCAAACTCCTGTGCAATCTCAAGCCAGACAAATCCTAGAATGGAAGGGCAGAAGTCATCAAGAGTTAATTTTTTTTTTAGTTTTGTTTTATTTTGTTTTTAAGAATATCACCCGTGGAGGTTGACTATGTTCTAGGGCAGGCTCAAATTGGACTTGAGTTTTTAAAAAGGAGCGAGAACATGAAATTAGGTTTATAGGGTTGTGGGGAGGACTTTGGAGAAGTTGGAGGAGGAGGGGTGAATATGATCAAAACACGTTTCATAAAATTCTCAAAGAATTAATTAAAAATTTGTAAAATGTTAAATTGAAAGATACTTTAAGGTCCTGCGCCTCTCCTGCCCAGGAGGGGTGTTCGCCTGGAGGCTGTCCGCAGGCTGACCCAGCACCCAACACCTTGCCTCCCCGACCGAGGAGGGGTGTCCGCCTGGCATCCAGCGCCTTTCCTCACCCGAGGAGGGGAGTGCGCCCGAGAGCAGTA
>NC_034595.1:25131294-25133607 GCF_900095145.1 Mus pahari | reverse complement strand
AAAAAAAAAAAAAAAGAAAGATACTTTAAAAAATATTGTCCAGAATTCAGTACAGAAACAAATAGGAGCTTTAAAAATATCCAGGTGATAGGAATTAATCTATAAATTCTAACGAATATCTTGTTGGCATTTTTGGTATTATCAGATGGAAAGAAAGCAAAAAGAAAATTAGAAAATTCCAATATTAGCTATGAATATATTGATCTACCATTTTAAAAGCCTAATAACACACAATTGAAAAAGTAGCAATATAGATAAATTTTTGCCAAAATCCCTGTCAGTGAATTTGCAAAAATACCATCATGCAGATTAGAAAACATCTCTCTCCATTTCCAAATACTTTTAAAAGATCCAAGATCTCATAACTGTGATTACTATAAAAATAAATTAGTTAAATGCTTTCTTAGTCAAAGAGGAAAGAAGTAGGACACACTCCCAGTCAAATCAAATCAAACATCAATTTCAACACTGGGAAAAGCTTTGTTAAGACGTGATTTATTCATCATTCTCTGAGCTCCCAAGGGCGTGGGCTGTCTCAGATCTTTGTCTTTGCCACACACAGCACACAAGAGCTTGTCAGGTAGGTTCAGAATGGCTCTTCTCCATAGCTGCTTTTGTCTTGGTGGTTATCCCATGATGCTAGCATCTCCAGAATGCTGGACTTTCCTGTTGAAACTGATTCCATTTTCACCAATAGCGTCTCCTGGTATATTTTTAGGGACTTGGACCCTGACACATGGTGCCAAGACTCAACTTTTTTTTTTTTCTTCATGATTTCTTCAATCCTGAGGCTTCTGATTTAATTCAGGTGCACATTCACCAGTGGATTTTAAAAGCTTCTCCTAGTGTCATGACTCCTTCTGACTTCGAACTCAGTTCTACCTAGCAAGCTAAGATTGAAAAGTTTTGTTGCTAGGTCAAGATACAGCCTTGTCACCCTTTTCTAGAAATTTCAGAAGCCAAGTCCTCCAATATCTGCCCTGTTCACAGAATTATGTTCCCTTTTCTTACAACAGTTCATTAATACTGATTAGCTAATGGGGTCCAGTGTTTCAAAGTTTATCCATAATCTGCCCTCAAACAACATGGTTAGGCCTAAAACAGGAACACCTCATAATGTGATATCAACTTATGCCATAGTTAAAGTTTCAATTGTAATGATAAAAATAACATGACCCCCCAACTGAAAACAAAAAGCTTATTTCACTTACACTTCTACATAACAGTTGATAATTGACACTTTCTTCAGAGCAGGAAGTTAAGGAAGGAACCAAAAGTCAAACTGAAACAGAAGCCATAAAGGAGTATTGCTTATTGGCTTGTTCCCCAATGCCTGCTCAGCCTGCTTTCTCATATACCTGGGAAGCCCCTACTTAGGGTAGAACTACTCACCATAGGCTGGACCCTTCCATATTAATCACCAATTAAGAAAATGCATCACATGTTTGTCTATAGGCCAGTTCTGTAGGGACGTGTTTTTAAGGAAGATTTCATTTTCCAAATTGAACCTAGCTTGTGTCAAGTTGATACAGAAAGCACATAGGACACTGTAGCTGTTTTGAGGTTGTAGAAGTACAACCTAAAAAGAGAAAAAGACCTTTGTTTTTAAAAATATTGTTTTAATCTAACAATTGAATGATTGTTAAATTTCTTCTTTCTTCCTCTGTAAAAGCCATCTGGGAAGGATATCACATTGTGATGTTTAGCCACTCCTTACAGACACATACATGATGCCTCTCCTTCCTTAGATTGAAATAGGTAAGGAAGAAGTCAAAATATAATTATTTGCAGATGATATGATGGTATACATAAGTGACCCTGAAAAGTCCACCAGAGAACTCCTAAACCTGATAAACAGCTTCAGTGCAGTAGCTGCATATAAAATTAACTCAAATAAATCAGTAGCCTTCCTCTACATGAAGGATAAATGGGCTGAGANAGAAATTAGTGAAACAACACCCTTCACAATAGTCACAAATAATATAAAATACCTTGGTGTGACTCTAACTAAGGAAGTGAAAGATCTGTATGATAAGAGCTTCAAGTCTCTGAAGAAAGAAATTGAAGAAGATCTCAGAAGATGGAAAGATCTCCCATGATCATGGATTGGTGGGATTAACATAGTCAAAATGGCCATCCTGCCAAACGCAATCTACAGATTCAATGCAATCCCCATCAAAATTCCAACCCAATTCTTCACTGAATTCATCTGGAATTGCAAATTCATCTGGAATAATAAAAAAAACCTAGGATAGCAAAAAACATTTTCAACAGTAAAGGAACCTCTGGTGGAATCACCATGCCTGACCTTAA
>NC_034595.1:25128590-25130368 GCF_900095145.1 Mus pahari | reverse complement strand
TCACTGATAAGAGGATATTAGCCCACAAACTTAGAATACCCAAGATACAATTTGCAAAGCACAAAAAAAATCAAAAAGAAGAGAGACCAACGTGTGGATACTTTATTTCTCCTTAGAATAGGGAACAAAATACCCATAAAAGGATTTACAGAGACTAAGTTTGGAGCTAAGATAAAAAGATGGACTATCCATAGACTCCCCCACCCATCATCAGCCACCAAACCCAGACAGTATTGCACATACCAGAAAGATTCTGCTGAAGGAATCCTGATATAGCAGCCTCTTGTGAGGCTATGCCAGTGCCTGGCAAACACAGAAGTGGATGCTCACAGTCAGCTATTGAATGGAACACAGGGCCCCCAATGGAGGAGCTAGAGAAAGTACCCAAGGAGCTTAAGGGAGATGCAACCCTCTGGGTGGGACAACAATATGAATTAAATAGTATCCCCAGAGCTCATGTCTCTAGCTGCATATGTAGCAGATGATGGCGTATTCAGCCATCATTGGGAAGAGAGGCCCCTTGGTCTTGCAAACTTTATGTGCTCCATAGAGAGGAATGCCAGGACCAAGAAGTAGGAGTGAGTGGGCAGGGGAGTAGGGCGGGGGTAGGGTATAGGGGACATTTGGAATATCATTTGAAATGTAAATGAAGAAAATATCTAATTGAGTAAAGTAGACATCAGAACAAAACTATTCAAAAAATAAATCAAGATTATTGTATATCACTACAAAAACAATAAAAAAAATTGTTTACTTCTTTCTTCTGTTTCTTTACCTTGCTATTTGGGGCTCAAATAACAGAAGGTACTTTCTCCTGTTACCTGTGTGCTAACCTTAGATGCGTGTTTAAAGTAAAGAAGGTGAAGACTGTTCACAGTTATGGGAGTCGTAGATCCCATGAGGACTCACGCCCTGGTGAGATAGGCTCGTTTTTGTCATGAGCTGAAGACTCTCAAAAGCAGAGAGAAACTATTGAAATAAAAAACATTCCAAGTAAGAAAAAAAAATGGTTTCATCCTTATTAAACAAATTGCTAATATATTTGTGAAATACAAATACTTTCTATCTCCCCTCTTAGATTTCATATAAAATTAGATGTATTGCTTGAAGGCATTCCTTATTCAGTTCAGGTCTGTGGGACTGAGGGCATTTGGCTACAGTTGGCCGGTCAGACTTTATCTCTCGGAGAAACTCATGCCAGGAGCATAGAAATTTCCACACCAATTTCAATCTTATTTGCTTGAGGCAATTCAATGTTGTTATATTTAATCATCTCTGATACAGTACTTTGATACCTTAATTAATAAGTCCTAGGAGAAAAATTTCCTTTATAAAGTCAATTTGACTGTCACAGACATCAGTAGAATTGGTCTCCTTAGCACTGCTGTGTTCAGTACTGGAGGTAGTCATTGAAGACAGTTCTGGAACAATCCTGTAATCATGGTGGGTTTGAAAAGGAACAGTCTCATTACCAGTTCTGAGCACACTGATAAGATTGGGGCAGATGTCCTGTCTATTCTCTCTCGTTCTCTCTCTCTCTCTCTCTCTCTCTCTCTCTCTCTCTCTCTCTCTCTCTCTCACACACACACACACACACACACACACACACACGGATTAGGAGGTACGATGCGTATGAAACAGAACATGGAGTATTCATCTTCCTGAACTAAGGTTACCTAAGTATAATATTTTCTTTTTTTTTAATTTTTTTTATTTTTTTTATTTTCTTTATTTACATTTCAAATGCTATCCCGAAAGTTTCCTATACCCCTCCCCCC
>NC_034595.1:25125647-25127098 GCF_900095145.1 Mus pahari | reverse complement strand
CCTTCCTTCCTTCCTCCCCCTCTTTCTTTCTTTCTTTCTTTCTTTCTTTCTTTCTTTCTTTCTTTCTTTCTTTCTTTCTTTCTGTCATCTATCTATCTATCTATCTATCTATCTATCTATCTATCTTTCCATCCACCTATTTATCTAATCTACATAAATGGGGAATTTAGTAGAGTGGGCTGCCTAGTAAAATAGCTGTCTCCTAACCTAAATGCCAAAATCTGGTGGTTTTTCAGTCTATGAGGCTGGATGCTTCAACTGGTCTTCAGTCTATGTTGGAATCCTGAAGATGTAGGCGATAATTCCAGTGAAGGAATTCTTCAGCAGCAGGATAGATGAAGTTGCCAGTGAAAGTAAGGGCAAGAAGACAAAAAAGCAAAAAAAACTCTCTTCTTCCATGTATGTTAATGTAGGTTACCATCAGAAGGTGTGGCACAATACCAGCTAAGACCTCATGATCAGTTTCAGAATGAGGATTATAATTGACAGGACAATTTCTGTCATTTTTTTTACTAGAAATGTGCATTTTTCACATATACAAATATATTCAGTGGATGTTTGTATTTGTTTTCTTTAAGTCCTTATTATATAATATTTAACATCAGTTGGAATAATATCAGTGGTTATTGTCTTTATGTTATGAGACATACCTATAATAAATGACATAATGCATTTCTGCTTGTACACGGAGGAATTTGATTTTCAGTTGAAAATGGGATGCTTATATTGGCCATGATTGTGACTTGGTTATTGTTTACATTTGGAAACTATGTATGATATAGGAGATATGATATATCCTGTGGAACTGTGGTGGATAATCTTGCTTGTCGACTTAACAACACTTGTAATCAACTAAAACCAAGCATATGGGCACACTTAGGAGGAATTTTTCTTATTTTTTTTTAATTAGACACTTTCTTTATATACATTTCAAATGTTATCCCCTTTCCTGGTTTCCCCTCCGAAAATCCCTTGTACCTTCCCCCCATACCTGCTCACCAACCCACCCACTCACAGTTTCTGGTCCTGGCATGGCTCAGCCATTAAAGTCTAGGCTCACAACCAAAAATATAAGAGTGATTTTTCTTGATTGGATCACTTAAGGTGAGAAGACTCATTCTAAAGCTGGGTCATATCTTCTGGTGACAACTTACATCAGCAGACATGGAAAAAGGTAAGTTTTGTTTTGTCTACTTGCCCTCACTTTTGCTGGCATGTTTATTTATCTTACTGCTGATACTCTTTCACTGGTATTAAAACCTACTACTTCAGGACTCCAATGTATACTGAAGACTAGCTGAGAAATCCAAACTCATGGACTGAACAACTATAAGATTCTTGGCCTTTCCATCTGTAGCCAGCCATTGTTGAATAGCCAGACCACAGCATGTAAGCTACTCTAATCTCTCTCTCTCTCTCTCTCTCTCTCTCTCTCTCTCTCTCTCTCTCTC
>NC_034595.1:25117609-25125502 GCF_900095145.1 Mus pahari | reverse complement strand
ACACACACACACACACACACACACACACACACACACACACACACAATCATCCTATCTGTTCTGTGTCTCTAGAGAGCCTTGACTAACACACATGGTCTCAGTTTATTTTACAAAGCAAGGTGACAAAGACAGCATTGTACTGGTTCTAAGAACAATAAACCAATGGAATAGGAGAAAGGGGCATCACACACAGCTATAGATCCCTTGACTTCCAGCAAAGGTATTAAAAATACAGGAAACTAGGTGGGACCTACAGTGTCATGGTGGGAGTTACTGGCTGACCAACTCAGCTACTTCCTGGGCACAGATCCAGATACTTTGGGTAGGTCTACCCAAATGCCTACTCCATCTATAAGCTTCATCATCATCATCATCATCATCATCATCATCATCATCATCATCACTTCAATGTGATAGACTGCAGTTTCTAATGCTACTATGATGAATAGATTTTCAGTGGAGATGTGAGAAAGATAAAAAAATAAAGTAGTAAGTGAGTAGTGGAGAGAGGTGGTCTTAGAGATGCGACAGCAGTTATAGGTGTGAGATACAATAGAATTTTATTTGGCCACAAGGAAAATTGAAATCATGATACATGCAGAAAATGCATAAAAGAAGAGACCATTATATTTAAGTGAAATGTATCAGAGTCAGAAAGAAAAAAAATAGTGCATGTTTTCTCTCAAATGCAAAATCTAGATTTGAATGTGTGTACATATATACATATGTGTATATGTGTATATGTGTATAATGAAATTAGAAAGGGTACCATAAGAAGATATGAAAAGGTCATAAGCAGTACCATGAGTTACATGTTACACTGAATTAACATTAAGTGGGAGAAAAGTCACCAAAAGATGGGGGAAAGAAAAGTAAGGGTGGTGATAAATGTCAAATTACTATAATGAAACCAATTACTTTTATGCTGACTTAAAAATAGAGAAAAACTGTAAAATATTTAAAAATCCTTACCTATCAATGTATTTGACATCAAGTAAGAGGCAATAAAGCATTCATTGATTTGTCTTTGTTATTTTTATTTTAAAGGCAGTACTAACACCTTTCCTAAACAGAACAGGACGTTCGAGTCTGAACTTCAGCTGAGTTACTTTGGCACGTTGTGGCCCTAGAGTAGTTATAGTATCCTGGATATCCCTTTTGCCTCTTCAATGGGTAATGAAAGCTGCCTGACAGTGTTGCATAAAGATGAAATGAGACATTTCAAAAAAAGTTCTTTCCTCATAAATGCTGGTAAGCTTTCACCTGCCCTACTTCCCCAAGTGCTTAAGTGAACTGGAGACACCAACTTAAAACAAAAGTGAAGAATCAGCCTGTCCCTGTCCCATCCTGTCTACTCCACTGCTATGGTTTGAATGTGCCCTTTTTTCTCTAAAACACAGGCTGAAATTTAATCCTCATTAAACAATATTAGGAAGTTGGGTCAAGTGGACTGTTACAAAGAGATCGGTGATCAGGTTTCATGAATGGATTCTTTCATGAATATATTGAATGGGTTATGGGATAATGGTGTGTCTGTAGAATGGGTCTCCAATAAAAGCCAGTTTGGCCATGAGTCAGGCAACATTCTTATATGTCTATGTGATGTCCTATACCACCTCAGGACTATGTACTAAGAAAGTCATCACCAGTGGTAGCCTTTTGGCTTTGAATAAGAACTTTGAACCAAAGTAAAACGTTTCTTTAGAGTGTGACTATTCCTTGGTAGTGTTTTATTGGCAACAGGAAGTAGAAAGATACTCAGGATATCATCCTTCCTGGAACCACTGAGTGTATACTTTCCCTCCCTTTTGCCAGGTTTACAGGATACCCCGCCTAAGTGTCTTCGTTTACATAGCCTTATGTTTTTAAGGACACCATATTAGACTGAGGCCTTATTTTAACTAATTAGGTCTGTAATGACCCCCTTTTCCCACTAGGAGATTGAGACGGGGGCCTTAATATATCTTCTCTACTTATTTTCTATTTCCCTTTCTATTTATTTTAGGAGGTTAGAGTGGTAAAACAATTAAACTGTTCACAAACATGTTCAATTAAGCTTTCAAAAGACAAAGAGAAAAGATTTTACTTTTTATTAGAAGTTATTCTTTTTATTCTGTATCCTTTCCCAGTCTGTGCTCTTTAAAACGATGTAAAAAGTCTCGGTATCAATACCTGGGACCTCTTTTTAATTCGCAGAACTCATGAACTCAGAATGTAAAATTAAAGAACCAGTTCTTGAAAGTTGTCCTCTATTCTTATATGAGTGTCTTGGCATGCTCCTGTGCTCACATACAAATGGACACATGTACTCTCGTACATATACCAATTCGAATAAATTTATTTTTAAATTTAAGATATGCAACACATCTTTTATCACTGGAAAGTTTGTTTTTCCTTCTTTTGGATGAACTATGGACATATATTCAAGATTTTTATGTGGTAGATGTTTGTCTTTTCTATTATGGTCTGTGTCTCATCTGTTTAATGGTTTATTTGTATACATATGGAGTAACTGATGTTTTAAACTTTTCTATACAATCTTTTCTATACAATCACTGGAAAGTTTGTTTTTCCTTCTTTTGGATGAACTATGGACATATATTCAAGATTTTTATATGGTAGATGTTTGTCTTTTCTATTATGGTCTGTGTCTCATCTGTTTAATGGTTTATGTGTATACATATGGAGTAACTGATGTTTTAAACTTTTCTATACAATCTTTTGTCTTATCTCTGTCTTTGTTTAGGTTGGAGGGATGTGTTTCCATGTTTGGCTACTGTGAGATTGTCCAAAAGCTGCCATGTGCTTTCAGCATGTACACATCAGTGTGCTTTGATATCTAATAAGTTTGAGGTCAGCCTGGGCTACATAAGACACCATTTCAAATTGGTTAGTGGTCATCTCATTTAACTCCAAGTGAACTGAATGAGTTTGAAATGCACTTACCTCAGTTCTTAACTTTTGTTTTGTCCACTCCATAGCCTATCCTCTGTTTCTTCCCCATTTTGCAATCTTCTCCTCTCTTAATACAATGTGGGGGCTATTGCTACTACAACCTCACACTGGTGTTCAATATCAGACTGCAACATCTTGGCTGGGCCATCAGTTTCCCATGCATCCACCCTGTCTGTCCCACACAAGATCCCTTCCCAAAGGCACTCCATCCATTGGCACTCTCATGGGGCTATGATTAAAATCACGAAGCCCACATCAATCATCAAAATAACATTTGCTTCTGTTATATGGCACAGATTGTCACGGAGAATGATGAGGGTGACTAAACATAATAGTAAATTTCTATCTGGAGAATATGTTTACTATGCTAAAATATTTTATTAAAATATGCTGAAGATTAAAAGAGTCAGTATTACAGAATTATACTTAAAATACCTAATAATAGGAAATGACATAAGGGATTATTTCATAAAGTTTGGATAAATTGGCAAATCAAGTTTGGGACATACTTGATTGTCTTGATGAAGTTTCCATACTTGCTTCCTCAGTCAAATGTTAGGGAAAGAGGAAGACTCAGTAAGAAATAAGCTTTNCAAGCCCTGCTTATCCAAAGCTGCAGGATCCTTATAACATAATTGGGAAATAATTGGATACCTGCAGGAATTCCAGTGAGGATAAATATTGATGAAGTCACAGAGGCCACAGATCTCAAAGCAGACCAATGATGCATTGCAATGAACATTTGCAAGTGAAGATGTGTGGACAGATGGATACACTGTTTGACAAATGGTGACATAGTAAGCTTCCACAATGAGATGCTTTCTGTATTGTTTGTGTGTTTGTGTGTTTGATTTTGAGGTGGAGGTTGCAAGGGTGAAGGGCTGATATGAGCAGATGGAAAGATTAGTGGAACTTGGGTGGTACATGATGCGAAACTCACAATGAATCATAAAAAGCTTTTTTAAAAACTTATTTTATTAGATATTATATCTTCATTTACATTTCAAATGCTATCCCGAATGTCCCCTATACCCTCCCCCGACCCTGCGCCCCTGCCCACCTACTCGCACTTCTTGGCCCTGGCGTTCCCCTGTATGGGGCATATAAAGTTTGCAAGACCAAGGGGCATCTCTTCCCAACAATGGCTGACTAGGCCATCTGCTGTTATATATGCAGCTAGAGACACGAGCTCTGGGGGGTACTGATTAGTTCATATTGTTGTTTCAACTATAGGGTTATAGACCCCTTCAGTTCCTTGGGTAATTTTTCTAGCTCTTCCATTGGGGTCTCTGTGTTGTATCCTATAGATGACTGTGGGCATCCACTTCTATATTTGCCAGGCATTGGCGTAGCCTCACAGAAGAACTAGATCTTCAATAATAACTCATCTACTATGAAAATGAAGACAAATTCAAGGATTCAGGGAAGTCACTCAGGAGATAAAGCTTTGCTAATGAGGAACAGGAGAGATGACTCACTGGTTTGCAGTTCTTATTGATCTTTCAGAGGATCAGGGTTCTGATTCAAGAACTCATGTCAGCTCACAACTGTCTGTAACTCCTGATCATGATGCCCCTTTTAGCCTCATTGCATAGTAGGCACATGTGAGGTGTATACACATACATGCAGGAAAAATATTCATACACATAAAATAAAAATACAGAACTATTTAAAAAGTTGCTGATGAGATTTTAAACAGGATCAATAGGGAAAAATAGGATGTTTATAAACTGTTTCTCACTGAAGATTCCAGAATTCTATATGCATAGAAAATCCTGAGTTTTATGAGAATAGGTCTTTCTCAATCATGCAAAGAAATATTTCCTTAGATGAATTCATTACAGTTCAAATGTAGTTGCATTAAAAGAGAATGTATTTCTCCTCTAGAACATGAATAAATATAAAAGGAAAATAAAGAACAAATTATGAACTTGTATTTTTATTATTGACTTAGTTAAAAATTTATAATTTACATTAACATTTGATCTGAAAATGTTTAAACATTTAAAGACGAAATGATCTTGTTTTAAAATAATTTCATTTTGCTATTGAAGTCATTTAAAATCACTTAAGTAGTATTTTACTCTATTTTCTACCCATGAAGAATCAATTGTAGGAAGAATTTTCATCCCATTATAAACATTTACAAATACACACAAAACATTTGAAACAAATATTTTCAGACACGGACAACAGGGAGCTAAGGAAATTAACTCTTGAGGGAAAAGACACTCAAGGATTGTGCCCAGCTTCCTGCTCCCAGACTTTCTTCAGGTTCCAGTTCATGGTAGGACACTTCTAAATTCTTTCAGAATTAAGTGTAATTGTATTATTTGGGGGATATTCTACACCTCCCTTGTTCCTGAATAATGACATGGAGACCTAGTATATTTATTAATAAGCCACAAGCACTATAGTTGGGTAGATACTTATCTTTCCTAACCCAATTATGGGGCTATGTCCCAACCATGCACCTGGTTACTTGCTGTCTTAGTCTTACCCTGGAAGCTCTTGCTCCAACTGTGTCCTCATGGTGACCTCTTACTTGCGTCTCTTGTCATGACTTTCTCCACCTGGGGCCCATCCCACAGGTTTCAGAAGTCCCACCTTAACTCTCCTTCCCAGCTATCAGCTGATCAACACTTTATTAACCAATTAGAGGTAACAGAGAACATTTTTTATACAATATTGAGACAGGAGATGCTTCAATAATAATGACAGTACCACGTTCAGACTGCAACCAGATCTCTGGGGTACAGAAATTAGTATTTGAATACACAGTGCACAAACTCATCCTCCTACAATTAAGGTAACAGAAATCTGAAGTTAAGAAAACCCGTGCTGCTAAATTTGCAGAGCAAAGTACAGCAGACAAAGGAGCTACACAGAGCAAGCTCTGGAAGAGATGAGCATTCTAATATTTACTAAAATTTTGATCTTAGCATGTGCCAGTTTAAAAAAAAAATCTCACAAGGCTGCAGGAAGAACCACAAGAAAAATTTCCAAGTTAAACAGTTCTCAAAGCGTGGGGTGGGTGGTGGCACATGTTGTTAATTTCAGCACCCTCCGGGTACAGGCCGGCAGATCTCTTGAGTTCAAGGCTAGCCAGTTCTATAGAGATAGTTCGAGGACAGCCAGGGCTACACAAAGAAACCCTGACTGAAAAAAAACCAACCAACCAACCAACCAACCAACCAATCCCCTCCCCCCCAAAACAAAACAAAACAAAACAAAACAAAAAACTCTCCAAAAAAAATCAAAACCAAAACCTAAACAGTTCTCAGAGCTAAAGCATAGCAGGCAATACTTTGTATCTTAGTCTTTGAAATATGCGGACCCAGCATGGAAGTCTTGCTGGTGGAGCTGATTCACCCTGTTTAAGTGCTACCCTGGAACTCCCATTAAAAAGGTTTAAAATTAGTTTCAAGGGATAAAACAGATGCCAAATATGTGTGAAAACATAGTGCTATCTTCGCTAAAATCAATTTGACAAGAGCTGATGAATTGCAGCATGGGAAACACAGCATCATTTCATCCATTGAAAACTCACTGGGTTTGTAGAGAAACAGAATACACCCCTACCAAAGAGGAAAATCAACTTAGAGAAGCAGACTCAGCAATGATACAGCTGATAGAACTTGAGACAATACTCATGAACTGTCTTTCTAAACTGAAAATGTATGCCCCAAGAAATCTAAGATATACATAACTGCATGCACACATGCATACATGCCCATACACACATCTAAACACCAGATATTTGATTTCTTTCTAAAATTTGTTTGTGTTCCTGATAGATGTACGTGTATATGTTTGGTTATATGTATATTCTGGTGTGCCCGCATGCATGTGCATGTGTGTTTAGAGGACAGAAGTCAACATTCATGTTTCTTTCTCTTTTGATATCCACTTTACCTTTTGAAATAGAATCTTTTATTGAACCTGGATCTTTTTGTTTGGCTAGACAGGCTGACCAGTGAACCACAGGGTTGCTTCTGCCTCAACCCCTCCAGTGCTGGCACTTCAGGCTTGTGCCACCACACCAGGCATTTTACATGGGTTCTGGAGATTCAAACTTAGACCCTCAGGGTTAAATATTAAGAATATTATCCACTGACCCAACATTATCCAAGACCTACTTGGGTCTTCACAACTTTGATTCTAATAAAATATGTGAAAACTATCCCAAATAACTTTTTAATTAGACATAATCATTCCACTCATATTCTTTGAAAATATCCTTTGAGTTTTCTAATACCCTGAATGGAAGCCCAGTAAAGAGCCAGTCTATCAGTAGAATACTTTGAAGAGCACACAATCTCTGTTTATATGACTCTGCCTTAATAGAATGTAGGAGCCACAGCAGAAGGTAACAAGTGGGCCCACAGGAACCTGCTCCAGAGCTTTCTACAGTACAGGCAATTAGCCACTTTGTCTAATTGGAACTTTAAGTTACTTGTAATATATTGGGATCAAATAAAACTAGCACTCCAAGTTCTCAGTTGAGTCCATGTCTTGTGTGGCAGCCTCTATGGACATTTTCCATCATCACCCAGAATTTTGCTGAGGAGCTCCACCCTAGAAGATAGTGCAGTGCTCATCAAAGTACAGATTTCAACCAACAGTCTGAATGTGCTGAAGGAAGCTCTCTCAAGATGAAACCCAGAGCTCTGCAGCGTGGCTCACACTTGTACTAAACAGAGGACACAGGCTTAGTGAGCAAGGTTCTTCCCCTAGGTTTCTGCTCTTAATCCTCATGACTTTGGGTCTTTTCATTATTTTTATTTTCGTTCTTTCCAGTTTTCCCAATCAACTGTGCCTAATTTGACAGGGGAATTATGTAAAACATCAAATTTGACTAGGGACATCTTCAAACAGTAAGGAGAGAGAGAGAGAGAGAGAGAGAGAGAGAGAGAGAGAGAGAGAGAGGGAGGGGAG
>NC_034595.1:25098815-25117594 GCF_900095145.1 Mus pahari | reverse complement strand
GAGAGAGAGAGAGAGAGAGAGAGAGAGAGAGAGAGAGAGAGAGAGAGAGAAGTAGAAAGGAGAGAGAGAGAACATTGTCAGAGTAATGCTGGGTTTATGGAAAGAATTTGTTTCTTCTTATTTCTATTATGGACCTGTTTGAGGAGTATCGGTATTCTCTCTTTAATTATTTCATAGAATTTGGCAATAAATCTCTTTGAGTTTTAGCAAGGATGTAGAGGAGAGGGTAGAGACTTTGTATTGCTGCTTCACCCTCATTGCTTGGTATGGATCTGTTTAAGTTATTTACATATTTAGTTTTATTTGGATAGGTTATATGTTTTTAGAAATTTGTCCATTAGATTTAGTTTTTTTAGGATTCGTTTGGAATATAGTTTTCATAGTATTCTCTAGTACAATTTCCAAACCACTACTGAAGATTTATAGGTAGTTACTAGTTGCTATTGGAGGAATAGACAATTTCTTCTGTGGTATACTACTGGTTACATGGTGCTGGGGATGCAAACCACCTCTTATCCATGCTCTGGTAAGCAATCCTAATGAAACTCATTGAGCCAACAAAAACATGAAAATAGAAGGAGGGAGAGATTGGAAAATAATGTGATGTAGGGAGGGGAGGGAGATAAAACTGTGTACTTGGGTAAGTAGAATCAAAATACATTATGCACATGAATGAAAGTGTCATAATGAAATAAGTTATTATGAATAATTAATGTGTGCCGATAAAGGATTTGAAAAATAAATTTGACTGTCATATATACATTTGGTAACTCCACTCCTATGTATATACTCAAGTAATTACAAACATGGTCCAAAAGAATATGTGTGATACGAAATTGATGGCAACATTAGAGACAATAGTCAAATTATTCCTAAATAGATGAAGAGTAAGGACTTTACGGAATAGCATATCTATCTGCTATAGTTTTCTCACTAGGAGCTGCGACCTCCCCAGCCATGTTGTTTGTCTTATTTATAGTACCACACATGAAGTCCTTCCTGTGGAACAGGGCTCAAATCCAGTCACAGAGCAGGTTGGCTATCTTCTGTTTAGTTTTGAAGGACTACAAAATTGTAACCAGAGTGGTACAGCACAAACGATTTTGGTCCTATGGAAAGAGAATGAAATTCTGGCACAGACTATAATATGAACCAACCCTGAAATCATGCTAAATGAAAGAAGCTGAAAACACAAATGAGAAATACTGGGAATTTCCTTGTGTGAAGCAAAATCATAAAGAGGTAAAATAAAATGAAGTTCTGAGGTTGGGGTGGGAGATAGGGTGCTACATGTAGCTCCGTGGCCACAGAGGTTATGTGTCAGGTGATGAAAGGTTCTGGACTTGTAGTATTGTTACATACATTTGCAATGTACTGTACACCATTAAATTATGGCCTTAAAGTTGGGTAAAGTAAACCCGTAGCTATGTAAATAAAAAGTGGATGAACCCACCAGTGACTAGTGCATAGGAAGTACCTCTGTCAGTTCCTAAAAGAGAACAGATCTAGCTAAGAACTGAACAGTATTTTATCCATAAGTGTTTGAGGGTATCTGATAGTTTAAACAGTATCTTTCTTGATATTCCATTGGTCCTTCATACTTTTCTGCAGCATTGATAGTGATAGAACTGAAATAATAAAAAATCGATGCTATCTTTATTTTTTAATTAGAATTTTGATTTTATGTCTACAGGTGCCTTGTCTGCATGTATGTCGGTGCACCATTTATGTGCCTGGTCATTAGGGAGTTTAGAAGAGAGCAGAAAATTTCCTGGAACTGGAATCCATCTTGGAGAGAATAGAACCCAGGTTTTGGGAAAGCAGAAAGTTCCCTTAACCCACAATGTAATCTTTCCAACCAGTAGTTCTGTATTTTTAAAACTTCTCCCAATTGATGCAAACCCTTTCAGGGACTCAGCCCTGAAAGGAGGTTTAGGAATTATTGATGAAAGTTAGAATTGATCTCAATTCTGTTTTCTGTTCTATATTTTGCCATTGTCCATACAGTCTTCTTGTCACGGTGATAACACTAGCTATTCTTCCAGTTATATCCTACAAGCTATATAAGTATATACATTATCTGTATATGCCATCAGCAATCATCTATATGAAAAAAGTTTCTGTGACATTTGGGTACATATGTACACACACACATGCACTCAAATGAACACACACACACACACACACACACACATGAGTAAACACAAATGCATATACACTTCTGTATATGCACACATACCTACCTACATACATATGTACACATATGTGTATGCACTCACACAAACACACATTACATACATAGAAGTGCTGACACAGGAAAGGCTTAGGGTTGGCATAAGTTTTCAGTGTTGTGTTTGATTTATGACTAAGCGAACTGACCCTCTGTGGTAGTGTCATTAATGATAACTGATGGCTACAGATCAATGGCATTTGTTTCATGTCTAGAGAGCAGTTCTTCTGAGATCAGAAGAAGGATAATAGCATTGCCTCTGCAGGAGCAACACTGGGTGGATTCTCAGGACCTGACCCATTATTTCCTAGTCAATATGGAAGGCTGGGTCTTCTAAGATGATATGTGCGGGTGTCCTGATTAATGAGCTCTTGTTTCTTAGAAAATAGAATGGTTTTTCTATTTTTTTTTTTTTTTTGTGTCATAGCCTAACGGTTTTCCTTTTTTAAAATCAGCAATTTAATTTGCACTTCTAGTTTGTTTTATTACATGAAAGACGTCCTCTGAACAGCTGTTTTCACATTCCAATTTCTTCTTCTTTTCAGTATTAATCAAACCAACCAAACAGAAAAAAAAAATATCCCAAGCCAAAAAACACCAAACAAAAACCCCAAACAAACATACCTTTTAGTTTATTCTGTTTCTAGCATCTTAATAGACATTCCTTGGCCTTTTTAAAACATTTTAACTAATTTGTCTCTATATTTTTACATTGTGTCAAATCATTGCTTAAAGGAAAAGGTACTTAAAAGTCTTATGTAGTACATCTTTCCTATTTCTCAAATCTCTGAAATTTTAAATTATCCATAGTTAGTTAAACCCTTTTCTGAATCTCTTTCTCTTGCTTTTCAAAATCATTTTCTCTGATTGAAGAACTAACCAGCAAGTTGTTAATACAAAACTGTTATTTCAAGACAATTATTATATTTAAAAATAAAAAATTCTGAACTACTTATTTGCCTATATTCCTGGTTGTATTCATATATACCCAGAATATGCTAAGACACATATTTAGAAATGACTATCATTAAGGAAGAAGATTTTGAGAAACAAGAGTAACAGGCAATTGAAACAAGCAATGGTACCCAAGTTAACAGGCTCAGGGGTTTGGAGCATGCCAGAGAGCTAGGTTTTACTCTGGTTGCTAGAGTAGGGAAGAGGTGGACAAGAAAGAAGATTTTAAGTGTAAGAATGAGCTCAGTGTGTTGGGGTTGTCAAGGTCCTCCCTAAGGGCCAATTTCCTTAGGACTAGGACTAGGTCCTGGAGTAACACATGATAAGGATATAAGCTTGTGAGAGAGAATTACTATAAAGGAGCTAGCTGAAGCATGAGGTTTGGATTGGTAAATTTGCATAGAAAGGTATCAGGAGGGCACGCTCTCAAGGATGTAAACTCACAACCTTCAATGTAAGCCTCTCCAGTGCTTTATTAGTAGTATGCAGTTCTTTTCCTGTCTAGCAATGTGTTTATTCCTTTCCTTAAACAAGCCAATCTCCATTGCCTGCAGTAAACCTTAGTCTTAGAGGAGGTCTTAGAGATCTTACAGGAGAGTTCTGAGGAGGGTCCATACTTTCCTTATGCAGAGGTGCACAGGTTTCCAGATGATTAAAGCATTGACATCAGCTGTAAAAGCATGAGGCTTGAATAAAACTGTTGGAATTTGAGGAGGAGTATGCTTATCTGTTTATGACTAGTTGACATCCAGAAACAAGAAGACATGATAGGTTAGCTAGAAAAGTATGTTTACTCAATCAAACGTTGAGCAATAGAATTAGTTTAGACGTGATTTGATAATATAAGTCTTTCTCAAGCATGCTACGAAAAGTCTGAGTCAGCTTCACCCAAATAGAAGTTAACCAGCAGCAAGGGAAAGGAGGCTATTCTGGGCAAAGGAGGTAATATACTTAAATTGTGTAGCTGCTTATCTACCATTTCACAAAAATGTGTTCTTCATTTGGTCAAAACTGGCCCCCCTTTTCCATGGAAGATACAAAGAAAGTGTTCTGTGATCAGTTTCTCATGTGTTTTCTTTTTATCATTAAAACCACATAATGAGAACTTTGACCCATTAAACTTCTGTGGTCTATGTGGAGTTTCTGATACATCATGTAATGTCTTTTTAATAATGGCATTGCTTATCCAACGTAAGATAGTTTTAATCACTGTCAAGAACACAAACTATAAAATAATCAGTAATCTAAGGAGCTCAGAATGAACTTAGATTAGCTGGGTAAATATGAACTGATGAGTTCATACACACAATCCTCCGACAGTACTTCATGGATGAATAAAGGCACGCAGTGACCAATCATTTCAGCATCCTTTTGTTCAGCCTAGATCACTATAGGATTAGTCCAGATGTAGACATAAAAACTACAGTGTAGTCATTCCGTGCCCTACCCTGCACTAAGGGAATTTATTCTATTCTTTCTTCTCACTTCCCCCGTTCCCATCAAGTTCTTCCACTCAGATGTAGAGCACTTTGTAAAGAAAGCATTATAAGGCTGGATTGCCATGGCACTGAGATTTTTAAACCCTCTAAATAGGATATTAGTTCATAGCTTGAATATTTCCAAGTCTGATCAGCATGCCGTTCTAAATACATTAAGCAAAGCAAGCAAAATTAGCCTGCTTTATGTCAGGTGCTTAGCACAAATCCCTTAATACTGTGCTTGAGTGCAGGAGCCATTAATAAATGCGTAATGCCTTAAGACGGGCTTGATTAATTAAGTCATATGTGTATCCTTCTAATTAAAAATAGAACATTAGGCAGATGAGTGGAATTTCTGAGTACAAAATTCAAAGCTTTTTTTTTTTTTTGAATGTCTTGCCTTTCTCTTAAAGATGAAAGGGACACTGCTGGTTATTGTAGCTGCCAACAAACAGCTACAGTATGGCACAAAGCACTCAGAACTCTGTGTCTTATTAAAAACAATTTGGTATTCATCTGCCAATTTGTAACTCAGTTCTCAATCAGGGGTCTGTCTGATTAAGGCAGGCAATTCAAATTTGAGGGGGCAGCTGGTGCTGTTATGCAAATAAACAGATGAGGAAGAAATGGGACAATGAATCAACAAGCAGATGGTAAAAGCCAAGGTCTTCAAAGAGCTCTTGAATTTCCTTTCCTTGCTGATTTCAGTCATAGTACCCCTACAGATTTATACTCCAAGGGATTAGAGACACCACCACTTAGTTTAACAATCAACATAGAGCTTGCTAACAGCAAGCTAATTAACATAGAAGATTTACAGAAAGAAAACTTTGATCAAGAATCTTGACATCCGATTGCCATGCACACTAGTAATTTTTTTCTGAATTAACCAATTATGTAATATCTATCACTTTTATTTCTGGCCAAGTAATTCCAAACAAAGTTATAAAATTTCCCCTCCCCTCTCTTACTATGGTGGTGGAGGTGGTGGTGCTGGTGTGGTTGTAGTGGTGTGTGTGTGTGTGTGTGTGTGTGTGTGTGTGTGTTTGTAGGCCAGAGAACTACCACAAGTGTCATTCCTTAACCATGGTGCATTTTTATTTTTGGTAACAGCGTCTCTTACTGGCTGGGAGCTTATCACACTGGTAAGAATGGCTCAAGAATGCACCCGTATCTCAACTAATGCTGGAGTTGCAAGCCTGAACCACTGTGCCTGGAAATTTTACATGGGTTTTGGAGACAAAACTCAGGTACCATGCAGTTCATGCAGTTAGCAGTTTACTGATAGGGCCATGCGCCCCAGCTCAATATGCAGCATTTCTTAAAGAGGTGGGAATGTATCCCTCTACTCATTTAGGACTAGAAAACAAAGCTCAAAAGGCCCCTGGAGTGTGAATCAATCTTTCCCCATGATCATTACTCGGGAATTTTATTACTAGGTCACTGGAATGAAGTCCTACTAGTTCTTGCTCTTTGTTTCTGCTAATGATTCAGGCATTACTGCTTTGTTGTCTCATGAACTGGATTAATTGTAGCATTCTCCGAGTTTACCTTTACTATTGTACTGGTTGAGTTTCAGTTGCAGGTGAAGCCCAATCATAAATGCCTTCATTAGTCATAGTGTTTCCTTGACCAAATCCTTCCTTTGGCTTGCTTTCTTCATCTGTATAACATGTAGACAGGGTGAAGTTTTGTAGAGTGTATAAGTGATAGGATGAGAATATTTGACATATGTTTTAAAAAACATGCTGTCATGTGTCTGCTATATCAAAACATTTGCTCGCCCATGTCTGTTTCAGGAAAACATTCTTTCATGTGTCTTCTTTAGCAAGACATCCTTTCACATGTGTGCTTCAGCAAAACAACATTTGACATAACTGACTTTTCAAACAAATCAGAAGTTTCTACTTTATTCTAGTCTCATCAAACACACACACATACACACACACATACACACACACACACATATAATTTTAATTCTGTTTTATATTCAGAAAATACATGAGATATTTGTCTTCCTGAGTTTGCCTTATTAGTTTAACATCTGTTTTCCTGAAAATGACATGATTTCACTCTTCATTTCAGCTGTATGAAATTTCTAGTGCATATGCAGTTCATTTTATCTATTCATCTGCTTTTCTTTTTCGACATCAGGAGAGATACATTTCCTGGTTATGGTGACCCTTGAAGCTATTAATATGAACAGGAGTGTGCAAGTACGTCTGTTATGTTGTCTCAGAGTCCTTCTGGCGTATGCTCAGGAGTAGTATAGATGATGTAGAAATTCTATGGTAGTGGATAGAGAAGTACTGAGAAATTTCCATAATTATTAACATAAAGCTTTTACAAATTGATGTTACTATCAATAGTGAATGGGGATCTCTTTCCCCACATTCTTACTAGTGTTTATTTTTATTTGCTTTCTTAATGAAAGTTGTTCTGACTAGGGTGAGGTGGAATCTCTGAATAGTTTTATGTCACATTTCCTTGAGAGAAGAATGTTGAGTACTTTTTGATATACTTATTGGCTACTTGTAGTTATTCTATTAAGAACAAGATATTCAGGTCTTCTACTTTAATTGAATCATTTGAGTGTTTTAGTGTTTCATTTTTGCTGCATTTTATATATTAATCCTCTTTCTATTGTATTGTTAGTAGATTAGCTGTCTTTCTATACTGTGTTTATTTATTTTGCTGTGTAGTATTGTTTAATTTCACGTAATCACACTTTGCAATCCTTGGAAGTATATTTTATGCCAAAGTCCTTATAGGAAGTACTTTATATGTCCATATTTTGAAATATGTGATTTATGTTTTTGCTTAGCAGTTTCAAAGTTTCATGTCTAATATTTGGTGGATTTTGAGTTTATTTTTGTGTAGGATGAAAAATATGAATGTAATTTTACACTTCCACATGTGGAATTCCAGTTGCCAGCATCAATACTAGTTAAAAAGGCTGTTCTTTTTCTAATCTATGTTTTTGATAGCTTTGTCAAAAGTAAGATTGCTGTAGCCAGACTGGGTATATTTTAGTTCTCACCTCTATCGTATTGGTTTACACATCTATTTTTGATGTACTTCTATTACTATAACTGTGCAATATAACTCTGCTAAGGATTTTCTAAGGATTATTCAGAGTCTGTTTTATTTCTGCATGCACTTCAGGATATTTTTCTGATTTTATGAAAAATTTTATTGAAGTTTTGATCAGAATTGTGTTGCAATTTGTAGATTCCTTTCAGTAATATAGTTACTTCCACAATATTAATACTTCCCACTAGCAAAGGAGATCTTTTTCTTCTAGTCATCTTCAATTTCTTTCTTCAGTGTCTTAACTGCTTCCTTTTACAGAAATGTTTTACTTCCTTAGTTGTGGTCATTCAGACATTTTTTTATTCTCCTCTCATATATTACATCACAATAGCAGTTTTTCCTCCTTCCCCTCCTCTCATTCTCTTTATGAACTCTGTGACTCTTCTCTCCCCCAGATATTCCCCCTCCCCTCAGAGAATAGCAGGCCTCCCAGGGACATCAACCAAACATACCATACCAAACTACAGTAAGACCAGGCACATACCATCACATCAAGGCTGGACAAGGCAACCCAGTAGGAGGAAAAGTGTCCCATAAATACGCAAAATGGGGACAGCCCCTGTTCCCACAGTTAGGATTTCTATAAGAAATACTAAATTCCTCAGCTATAACATATATGCAGAGGACATAGGTCAGACCCATACAGACTCTCTGATCTGGGCAAGTTTCCATGAGTCCTGGTCACAGTTGATTCTGTAGGCTGCGTTCTCCTGGTCCGTCCCTGACCTCTCTGGTTTCTGTGATCATCCTTCCTGCTCTTTTACAGCCTAATGTTTGGCTGGGGGACTCTGCATCTAGGCCCATCCGTTGCAGAATGATGTCTCTCTGGTCTCTTTGATGATGATTTTTGCTAAGCTCCAGTTCACTGTACACTATGAAGGCAGGACAATCTGTAGGTCTAAGCTTTTACGGCTAGGTTGATGTCCCAATCTGCACTTAAGGACTTACCTGGTTACAGAAGATGGCCATTTCAGGCCTTGTGGCACTCATTACTAGGAGTCTTTTTTAGCTTTACTCTCATAGAGTCCATAATGTTTTCATTGCACTGGTTTAGCATAGCGCCTTACCCCTGACACATCCACCAATTCAAGTAATTTCTCCCAGTGTCCTCAACCCTGCTCCAATCTGATCTCTCTTGTTCCCAACCCCACCCACTCCCAATTTACATGCAAAAATATATTCTGTTTTTCCTTCCCTGGGAAACCCTTCAAGCCTTAATTGTTGCACAGCCTCTTTGGGTTTGTGAATTATAGCATGATTATCTTTTACTTTATAGCTAATATCCACTTATAAGTGAGTACATACCATGTTTGTCTTTCTGTGTCTGGGTTACCTCACTTAGGATGATCTCTTTTCTAGTTTCATCCATTTACCTGCAAATTTCATAAGGGCATTGTTTTTAACAGCTGAGTAATACTCCATTGTGTAAATGTATCACATTTTTAAAAATCCATTCTTCAGTTGAGGGACATCTACATTGTTTCCAGTTTCTGGCTATTATAATTAAAGCTGCTATGAACACAGTTAACCAAGTATTCTTGTGATATCATGGAGTATATGGTATATACCCAGGAATGGTATAGTTGGCCTTTGAGGTAGATTAATTCCCAATTTTTTGAGAAGCTCCCATATTGATTTCCAAAGTGCTATGTACATTTGCATTCCCACCAGCAATGGCAGAATGTTCCTCTTGTTCCACATCCTTACTAGCATGAGCTACTACTTGAGTTTTTGATCTTAGCCATTCTGATTGGTATGAAATGGAATCTCAGAATCATTTTGATTTGCATTTCTCTAATGGCTAAGGATGTCCAACATTTCTTAAAGTGATTCTCAGCCATTAGAGATTTCTCTGCCCAGAATTCTGTTTAGTTCTGTACCCTATTTTTAAACTGTATTATTTGGTTTGTTGATATCTAGCTTCTTGAGTTTTCAGATTTGGAATGGGTGAAGATCTTTTTCCATTCATAGGTTGTTGTTTTATCCTACTAATTGTGTATTTTGCTTTACAGAAGATTCTCATAAGCTTTTCATGAAGTCCCATTTGTTGTTGATCTTAATGCCTGTGCTATGGATATTCTTTTCAGGAAGTTGGCTTCTGTGCTCCTATGTTCAACATTATACTACATTTTCTCTTCTCTCAAGTTTAGTCTTTATGAAGTCTTTGATGCACTTGGACTTGAGTTTTGTGCAAGGTCATAGGTATGGATCTATTTGTGTTCTTCTTACCAACATCCAGTTAGACTAGCACCATTTGTTGAAGATACTTGCTTTTTCTCCATTGTATATTTCTGGCTTCTTTATAAAAAAAATTAGGTATTCATAGGTGTGTGGATTTATGTCTACAACTTTGATTCAGTTGATCGATGTATATGTTTTCATGACAATACTAGATGATTTTTATTACTCTGTAGTACAACTTGAGATCAGGGATGGTTATATCTCTGGAGGTTCTATTTTTTAAACTTATTTTCTTACCTTTTCATCCTGCTCACTGCCCCTCTCCAGGTCACCCTTGACACCCCTCCCTTCCCTCTCCCTTTCTCTTCTGAGTTGGTGGGGCCTCCTGGGTATTCCCTATCCACCATAGCATTTCAAGTTCTGGAGGTTCTTTTATTGTATAGGATTGCTTTTGCTTTCCTGTTTGTTTGTTTGGTTTGGTTTTCCATATGAAGTTGAACATTGTTTTTTAAAGTTCTGTGAAGAGTTGTGTTGTAATCTTGATGGGGACTGAATTCAATCTGAAGATTGATTTTGGTAGGATGGCCATTTTTCTCTATTAAATCTACTGATCCATGAGCATGGGAGATCTTTCAGACTTTTACAAAGATACTGTAAGTGTGATTTTTCTGATTCATTTCTTTTTCAGCCAGTTCATAATTGGCACATAGTAAACTATTTAGTTTTGCATGTTGCTTGCCATTTTGTTGAAAGTGTCCTCATCTGATTTCTAGTGGAGTCATCAGGCTATTATTTCTAGTTAGGATAATGTTGTATGTATATATGAGTAACTTTCTTCTACCTTTTCTGTGTATATAACTTTTTTCTTCTTTCATTGGTCTATCTAACTTCAAGCAACATATTGAATAAGAATGTGAACCATCCTCTCATTCTAGATGTTAGAAGAAATTCATTGTCTTCCCCTATTTAGTATACACTGACTATAGATTTATGACATATGGTCTTTTCTATGCTGAGGTATGTTCCATCTAAGTCTCTTTAGGGCTTTTATCATAAAGTAGAATATTAAAATGTATCAAGGGAAAATTTCTGTACCAGTTGAGATGATTGTGTGATTTTTTTTTCTCCTAAGTCTATTTGTTTCATATTAATAATACAACTTACTATTTTGTGTATGGTTGTACCAACCCTTCACTCCTGAAATAAAAAACAACCTGTTTATGGTACATGATCATCTTATTGTGTTCTTGCTTTTAAGTTGCAAGAATTCTATTGAAAAAATTGCATCTGTGCTTATCAGAGAAAACAATCTATAATTTTCTTTCTTCACTGTGTCCTTGTCTGGCTTTGCTTTCAGGGTAATTCTGGTCATCTCAAATGAGCTTGATAGTGTTCTTTCATTTCCTCTTAAATAGGAGAGTTTGAGGAGCATTGGTATCATTCTTTAAATGTTTGGTACAATTCAGCAGTTGGTTTGTTTGAGTCCTAGACTTTTTTCTTAATGCTTTTATCTTGTTGATTGTTAAATATCTATTTAACGTACTTGTATCTTCTTAATTTTATTTTAGAAAATTATATGTCTAGAATTTTTCAATTTTTCAAGATTTTTCAGTTCCTATAAGTATAAATTTAAAAATGATACATATTGTTTTCAAGTGTAATGTCTTAAGGTTTCTATTATTGCGATGAAATACTATGGCTGAAAGGCAAGTTGGGAAGAAAAGAGTTTTATTTGGCTTCCACTTCCATATTGTTCATTGTGGTAGGAAGTCAGGACAGGAACTCAAATGGCAGAATCCTGGTAGCAGGGGGCATTACAGAAGCTGTGGAGGGGTGCTGCTAACTAGCTTGTTTGACTTTGTTTGCTCAGCCTGCTTTCTTATAGAACTCAGGACCACCAGGACAGGCCTGGCACCATTACAATAGGCTGGACCTTCCCCCACTGATCATTAATTGAGAAAATGCGTTACACCTAGATTTCATGGAAGTATTTTCTTAACTGTGTCTCCTCTGATGACACTAGCCTGTGTCAAGTTGACAAACAAAAACAAAAACAAAAACAACAACAACAAAAAACCAGCCAGTACAGTAACCGCCCTTTTCCACCTATAAGGTAATTAATTTGTTTCTTCTCTTTGTTCAGTTAGTTTAATTAGAGATTTCTCAATCTTCTGTTGTTGCTGATATTTTTCACAGTACCACCTCTGACTGCTTTTATTTATTGTTCTTTTAGTCTCCATATAATTAATTTCTGCTCTGCTATGAATTACTTCTTATCCTTGGCTGCTTTATCTGGTTTTTAAAAAAGACAATTAAGGTATATTATTACATTATTTATTTGGAATTGCTATGATATATTTTTAAATGTAAGCACCCATAGTTATACAGTTTCTCGTACATACTAGTCCTCAAAGATTCTTGCATTTTAATTTGATCCTAAGATTTAAAAAAAATGTTTCCTACTTAAGTTTCTCAATTACAAATTAGTCATTCAAAGTATAATTTTTTCCATATACTTGTCTAGTTTCTGTAGTTTTTCATGATGCTGATTTATAGTTTTATTGCATTATTTTCAGATAAAATAAAAGAAATTATTTCCGTTATTTCTATATTTGGTAAGACTTAATTCATGGCTTACAATTTGGTGTACTTTTAATATGTCTCTAGGGGCTACTAAGATAAACATGTACTTGGTTTCTGTGTGACAGGATAGTGTGGATGCATCTGTTAAGCCAATGTGACATATGGTGTCACTGGTGACTTTTCATTTGGATGGCATACCCAGAAAATAAAGTGGCTATGCTGGTAAGTTTTTGTCAAGTGGTCACCAACCAGAGTCACCTGCAAGGAGGGAACCTTAATGAGAGAAATGCATCCATTAGATTGAACTATAGGCAAGTCTGTGTGGCATTTTCTTGAATACTGTTTGATGCTGGAAGGTCCATTTGACTGTGGCAATTTTAATGCTGGACATGTGGTCTTTGGAAGTATGGGCAAGGAGGATGAATGTGACCCTGGAATTAAGTCAGGAAGCAGAACTCATTCATCATCTCTGCTTTAGTTCCTGCCTCCAGGTTTCTGTCTTCATCTTCAACCTTGGCTTCTTGTAATGATGTACTGTTACATGAAAGCCAAATAAACCCTTTACTTCCCCAAGCTAATTGGTCCAGTTCTTTATCACAGCAACAGGAAAGGTGAAGTATTACAATAGGTCCTGATGTCACTCATCATCAGGATGTACCTGATCTGTTGTGTCCTTTAGTGTTTGCCTTATTTTTTTATTAGATTGTTTTATTTACATTTCAAATATTATCCCTTTTCCTGATTTCCTCTCTGAAAACCCTCCATTTCCTCTCCCTCCCCCTACTCATCAACCCACCCACTCCCACTTCCTGGCCCTGGCATTCCCCTACCCTGAGGCATAGAGTCTTGTTTGTCTTATTAAGCCAGGAATCCCAATAATCTATGCATACTTATATAACAGCTGTATATTTTTGATGAATTGTTTTCATTCTTAATGTGTAATGGCTTTTATCTATTATGAATAATTCTAGTTTAAAGGCTGCTTGCCACTGAGCTCATGTACTCCTGAATTCTCTCATCTTCATACTGAGTGCTTGCATCTTCCCAGCTATTACTTTAACTACCAAACAGCTTTTCTTAGATTTTTTTTCTGAGTTCATGTCTGGTTTTACTGAGAAACCCATTGTTATCTTAATTGCTTTCTCCTCTTCTTTCCTTCCATATCTCTCTCTCTCTCTCTCTCTCTCTCTCTCTCTCTCTCTCTCTCTCTCTCTCTCTGACAGACTACTATGGAGTAGAAGCTAGACTTGAACTTGTTCTATTTTCAAAGATGATCTTCACCTCCTAGTCTCCTGTCTCTACCTTCAAGTGCTGGAATTTCAAGTGTGCATGCCTATACTTGATTACCACCTTCATTAAACAATCCTTTCAGTAGTTTAATGGTTTAACTCTAGTCTCTTGGTGTTTTCTTACTAATAACATTTTTTTTTTGCTAATTATGCCTAATGATGTGCTTATTATTGATCCTGCTAAAACAACACTTCTTGAATATATGTTTTGATGCTATTAATTAAACCCCACAACTGGTCTTTTTTTCTCAATGGATTTTACCAACATTTAATTCTAGATAAAAAAAAAATGTCTTATAGTCCTTAAAGTATATTAATCCATTTCCATTGCCAGCATTTAATTAATGAAGATAGATTATGAGGAAACAGAAACTGTAAATTCTGTTATGGAAAGCCTAAAATGTTGGAGGTATTGCTTACCAGTTCTGTACTTCCAAGTTGCACTAAACATGGCTTTTAGGTGAAGTTAACATATTTTATGATTTGTAATATTTAGCAATATCTTAAAAGAGACATTTTTTCCTTAAAAAGCAATTAAAATATTTTCTTCCAAAGAAACATAAATGCTTAGTAATAGAACCCTTTAAACCATGTCTGTGGTTTCAAGAAAATTGGCTTTTGCACAGTGGTTTGGCTCAAAAGTCACATTTCCAGACTTGGGGATCAAACAATACTTTTTTTAAAAAAATAATGTGCATTTTCAGTAAATAATACATTTTCCAGGTTTTCTAGGTCATTTTCTTCAAAATTCTAATTATAAGTACCATCAGTTATCAATGTTTCTTCTAATTTTTTAAGTTATTTTCTGTATTTCCTATATTTTTTCACTTAATGCTTTCATCTACATATTTTCTTCTAGCCTGTCTTCTAGTTTGACTATCTTCATCTAAGTTTATTATATTTACTTTTAGCAACAATTTAATTATTAAGATTAGTTCCATAATTTTTAATTCTAAAACTTTCCATATCTAGATACATATTTATAGGTTTACTGACATAATACACATATAGATTTAGATGACCAAATCTATCTATCTATCTATCTATCTATCTATCTATCTATCTATCTATCTATCTATCTTTCTACCTATCTCTATCTATATATAATGATCTATCTATATATATATTTATATGTAAAATAGGTAAAATATGCATCCATGTATGTATATATCTATGTATATATGCATGTATATATGTAGCTAGGTCTAAAATTGTATAGATATCTTCCTGTTTTCTGCCCAAATATTTAATGTTGTTGTTTTTCTTTACTACAAAAAAACCCCTCGTTTTTAAAAAAATATCTACTTGAGGCAAGGCTAAGAGTTAAGGTGTTTGCTCTGCAAGTGTGAAGACTTCAGTTTAATCCCCAGCATCTATGCTTAAAAAAAAAAAAAAAAAAAAAAAAAAAAGAAGCTCGGTACATTCCAGGGCTAGGAGGAAGAAAGTGATAAGTAGGTGGTAGATGGTAGATGGTAGATAGGGAGATGGAGATGGAGATGGAGATGGAGATGGAGATGGAGATGGAGATGGAGATGGAAATGGAGATGCAGATGCAGATGGAGATGGAGATGGATATAGAGACAGAGACACAGACATAGACACAGACACAGGCACAGGTACATATAGATACAGATAGATGTATACCAAGACCTATCTTCCTGACAACAATACTTTGGTCCGCTTATGTTTTTGTTTTGTTTAGATGTTTTCTCATTATACTTCTGACTGTTTTGTTTTATTTTCCAAACATTTTACTTATTTGTACAATTGTTTGAAGAAATAATTTGAAGGATGTGAGTACATGATCCACCAAAAGGAATATATGTTTAATTTGGCATGGAGACTTAGAAGTTACCAATTTGGGATTATTACATTCTGATCTCAGAAACTGAGATTATCAGTTCAAAAGTTCAAAAATTTATGTATTCCCAGATCTCCTTATTCTTAGCATTTGGCTTACAAATGCTAATGCTCACCAGCCCCCCTCTCCACATCTTATAGTGACCCAGGACTCCAGTTGTTCTTCTATTTGCCACTTACAAAAATTATTAGTTTTTTGAGAATTCAAATAATAAGCCAGCCACTTATCCATTCTCCATTTCCACCCCTGAAAGAAAAATAGCCTCTGAAACAAAAGAGGACAAAACCCCATTCCTGACTCTAGGATGCTTTCAGATCCTAAACTGGGTATTCTTCACTACTTAAGGAAAATTATCCCCATCCATACTCAGATGTCTCACAGTCTTCTCTCAAATATTTTATTTGTAATCTGCCCAGTTTTTAGTACTCCTTATTCAAGGATTCTTTCCATAAAATCATCCTTGTTCTAAACCTTGAACTTGTGATTCCATCACAAATCATTTTCTTAGTGTAACTGACCCTAGTACAAACAAGACAGATTTTGGCAAAAAGTTTATAACATAGTACAATACTGGCTTCTTTCTTCTTGAACAAACACATTGAAAACACATAGATTGAGAAATCACATTGCACCATATTCACTGTCAAAACAAAATTGAATGCAAATAAATCCAGAAACCTTAACACTTGTGTAAATTAAGTTGTATAAGACTATCCAGTTGTAATGTCTGTAAGTGACTGTAAGTGAATCTTGCACAATTATATGACATATTTGCTGGAGTACATAAAACCAAATATTTTATGATGTTTATTTTCAATTTGAGGAAGATAGCCTTATTTCTTTTTAATATTTCCTTATTTAAACAATTTTAACTCACATATTTTAAAAGCATAACACAATGTAGAAACAGAAGAAATAAGCTGAGCCTGTGACACACACCCAGAAGACTGGGCAAGGCTACACATTCAAAGCTGCTCATTCTTACAGAGAGCACAGGAAAGTTTTGGGAACTTAGTGAAAATCTACTTCAAAGTAAAAACTAAAGAATAAAAAAAGAAACAGGACATGTATGGTAGTGGTAAAGCACTTGCCAAACATGCACAGAGCCCTGAGTTCAATCCCTAGTCCTGCAATAACACACATATACATATATACATGCACACACACACACACACACACACACACACACACACACACACACACTCAAGGAAACTGGAAAAAATTAAGTCAGAATTATAAGAACTTCAGATTATGTGAAAGATAAAGAGGAAGAAACACAAAGAAGGGAGCAAATGGTTGCCAAGTGGAAAGAATTAGAAAATGTGCCCATGTCCTCCTTAGATTAGATACATTATTCTCAGTATTGTATAATTTTGATTCTTCATTTATGTAATTCATACTGAAAATATTTATTGTATGTGGGAAGAAGTCCTGAGCATTTTAGGCTTCCATTTGCTTTTCTATAATTTAGTAAAGAAAGGCAGGGAAGGGTAGGAAAGGGAAAGGTATAGAGGAGAGACAGGGACAGGGTAGGGGCAGGAAGCCATTCTTGCTTACTAGCTTCAATGCCAAGTTTCTTCCCTGAAAGAAACCTGAGTTATGTGATTTTAAAAATAATGACTGCTAATGGAGCTACTGGGCAAAAGCCATGACTATCTTTTATAAAGGCATAATTAAGCTTAATATTTTAAGTAGACTAAATGGTTTTTAAAATGCATTTGTTTAGAAATGACTTGCTTAGACTACGATTGATTCTGGAAAAAATAAAAGATAGCCTTGGCAATTTTTTTACTTGGCGATAACTTTGAAGAAGAAATGAAAATATCTGATGATCTGAAGATCTTCACCTTTCTCTCCTTTCCTTCAAATCTAATCATCTACTCCCATCTCTAACTCTGCAGTAGATCATCCACTGAAGACTGTCTTCCTCCCTTGCTCTGATATCCAATGGATCACATAGATCTTTTCTGCTAATCTTCCTTCCCCTGTGAATCATTTTATCCCAGACGACAATTGAGCAGGCATTCCCTGGGAACCATAAAGTCACTCTGACCAGGAAAGCACATAGACTACTACAAATCCTCATCTATTCCTCAACTCCTACAAGTACAATACTGTAGTCTCATCTCCAGCTCTGAGGTGGACTAAATGTTGTGGTCCCTTCTCACTCACTGCTGCCATTCCCAGAGGACCAAGTGGATCCTGTTGAGACATCTTTTTTCCTTCCCTCCTGTAGATCCCCTCTGCTCTGCCTTTCTAGCCTAGCCACAAATTTAAGTGTCAGTACACAATATCTAGAAACACATTTTACCCAGAAACCCTAGTGATTAGACTTAGCAGGATACCAGAAGAATTTCCTACTGGGAAATCATAGGCATCACATTCTCTTAAGAAACAAAGAGAGTAACAGAAACCAAGGAACAAAATACCCACATAACAAACAAAAGACCTGATAGCAACATCTGGAATTACATTCTTTCCGAGCCTAGATACAGGTGTTAAAACACTATCACAAACAACCAGGGCAATATAGCTTTACTACAATCCAGCAACCCCATCATGGTAAGGTCTGAGTATTATAACATAGCAGAAGCACAAGAAGGAGACCCTAAAATAGGCCTTATGAATATGATAGAGGCACTTAAAGAGGAGATAAAACACTTAAGTAAATCTGTGAAAATACAAATAAACAGTGGAACAAAAGGAATAAAAGCATCCAAGACATGAAAATGGAATTAGAATTAATAAAGAAAATTCAAACTGAGGTAAATCTGGAAATGAAAAACTTTGAAAGTCAAAAAGGAACCTCAGAGGCAAGTCTCACCAATAGAAAATAAGAGATGGAAGAGAATCTCAGGCATTGAAGACAAGGTACAAGGAATAGATACCTCGGACAAAGAAAATGTTAGATCTCAAATGAGTTCTGGCATGAAACACACAGGAAAACTGGAACATTGTGAAAAGATCAAATCTAAGAAAAATAGAAATAGAAGAAAAAGAAACCCAGTTTAAATGCATAGAAAAATATTTTCAACAAATCATGGAAGTAAATTTTCCTAACTTAAGGAAGAAAATCATTTCAAGGTATAAGAAACATGGCAGAAGAACAA
>NC_034595.1:25048730-25098585 GCF_900095145.1 Mus pahari | reverse complement strand
ATCACTTCCCTATGACACACAACAATCACTTCCCTATGACACACAACAATCACTTCCCTATGACACACAACAATCACTTCCCTATGACACACAACCATCACTTCCCTATGACACACAACATCACTTCCCTATGATACACAACATCACTTCCCTATGACACACAACAATCACTTCCCTATGACACACAACAATCACTTCCCTATGATACACAACAATCATAACACCAAAATAAATACTAAAAGCTGTAAGAAGAAAAGACCAAGTGAGACAGATGTATTGGAATAACATCTGCCTTCTCAATACAGAATCTAAAAGCCAGAAGGTCATGGGCAGATATTGTGCAGATTCCAAGAAAGCACAGATAGGAGACCCGACAACTATATCCCACAAAACTTTCAATCATAATAAATGGTGAACATAAAACCAAATTTAAGCAGTATAAATACTGTCCTACAGACAGTATTAGGGTGAAAACTCCAAGCTAAAGAGGTTAATCACCACCCCCGCCACCCAAACTAAAGAACAAATAATTTCAGACTAGGTAACCAAAAGAGGGGAAACACACACACACACACACACACACACACACAAACACACAAACACACAAACACACGCACAAAAATACCACGACCAGCACACCAAAACAACATGAATCAACAAAACACTGTTCTTTGACATCTCTTGCCATCAATGGTCTCAAATTCCCAATAAAAAGATTCAGACTAACAGAATGGGTGGGATAAAAGGTTCTATTTTTCTGCTCCATTCAAGAAACAAACGGGAAAAATCACAGACATCACTTCAGGATAAAAGGATGGAAAGAGATATTACAAGCAAATGAACCTAAGAAGCAATCTGGTTGTGGTCATTTTAATAAATGACACAACAGACTTTAAATCAAAAGTAATCCAAAGAGGTAGGGAGGGACACTACATACTCATCAAAGGCAGATAAGAAGACATCTTAATTCTTAACATCCATGCCCTAAGCACAAGGGCACCCAAGTTTATAAAAGGAATGCTGCAACTGCTTAAAATCACATATTAACCCTCACATACTGATAGTGGGAGATGTCAACACTCCACTCTCAGCAACAGACAGGTCATCCAGACAAAAATTAATCAGAGAAATACCGGATCTCAAAGATGTCATAAAGTAAATAGACCTAACTTATTTTACAGAACATGTCACCCAAACACAAAAGAATGACTTCTCAGCAGGTCATGGGATTTTTATCTAAAATTGACCACATATTAGGACACAAAGCAAGTCTCAACACCTAAAAAATGTGAAATAATACCCTACATACTATCAGATGAGCACAGATTAAAACTGAATATCAACAGCAACAGAAAAACCAGAAATCTTAGAGAATCATAGAAACGAAGTAACTCACTACTGAATGTAAAATAGGTCATGAAAGAAATTAAGGATTTCTAGAATTGAATGAAAATACTCAAATATACCTAAACATATGGGATACAATGAAGGCAGTTCTCAGATGCAAGTTCATGGCACTGAATGCTGAACTAGAAAATTGGAGTGATCTTATATTAGTAACTTAATGGAACACCTCTAAGCTCTAGAACAAAAAGAAGTAGTAATAACCAAAAGAAGTAGATGGCAAGAAATAACCAAACTCAAGGCTTAAATCAATAAAATACAAACAAATAAAACAACAAAATACACAGAATCAATAAAAGTGTTAGTTCTTTGAATGAATCAGATTTTCAAACCATTATCAAACCTAAAAAAAATGCATAAAAAGGATGAAATGAAGAACAGAAGAAAGACAGGGGGTATAATAATAGACACCAAGGAAAGCTAAAGAATCATTGGGCATACTTTAAAATCCTGTACTCCATCAAATTGGAACATATAAAGGAAATGAACAATTTTATTGACACATATCACTTACTTAAGTTAAATCAAGATCAGATAAGTAATTAAAACAGATGTATGACCTCTAAGGAAATATAAGCAGTAATCAAGTCTTACAACTGAAAAAAAAAAAAAAAAACCTAAGGCATGAAGAATTCTACCAGACTTTCAAAAGAGAGTAATACCAATATTCCTAAAATTTTTCTACATAATAGAAACAGAAGGAATATTGCACAATTCATTTTATGATGCCACAATTACCTTGATTTCCAAACTACATAAAGACACATCAAAGAAATAGAATTATAAAATAATTCCTTTTATAAAAGGATATGCAAAAGGTGTCTTCCATTAGGCATAGATGATAGCTTGGTGGCTAAAGTGCTTATCAAACTAGCCCAAGAACTTGAATTTGGGCCCCTAATAGCAACTTAAAGGTAGATGTGGTGAACTTTGTAACCCACTGCTTCCACAGTGAGTTGGAGACAGAAAAATCCACAAAAGTTCATAATATTAATGAACATGGTGATACATAATTTCACATTATCTATCTATCTATCTATCTATCTATCTATCTATCTATCTATCTATCTATCCATCATTATTTTATATATACCATACCTCAATACTAACTCCAAGGTTTATATATTTATATTTTCTTAAATTAAAAAAAAAATGTAAGAAGTATCTAAGTTAAGTGCAACTCTTACTACCTGCAAAGAAATATACCTTTCTACTTGTCTAGAGAAATAAGAAAAAAAAAAAACATTATGAGAATGCATGCCCACTGAGAACAAGGCATGAAATAAACTAAAATACACTCTGGTCAAGGAGCTGAGACACATAATTATTGAATCTTCAGCTTTAAATTGAACACTCCCTCCATGGCTCGGGCAACATTGTAGTAATAGGTACAGAAAAAAATGTAGTGATTGGAGGAATGTAAGGTTGAAATACATCTCTGAAAACAATGTTGTGGACCCGTACTGAAAGCATAAGGGAGGGCATAAGAAGTACGTACATAAGGTGGCACACATTGATTACTCAAAGTAGAGGAAAACATTATTCTCTGACAGTTTTATACCTGAGTCTAATACATTCTGTTCACCTATATACCCTACCCTTTCTTATCCTCTTCTCATCCCCTCCAGCATACTTCCTCCAACCACATTACCAATCCATTTTCATGCCTTTTTCTCTTGTTTTACTTATGATCCGTTGGGTTTAAACATAGGTAACTGTATGGGTATTGATATGAAGCTATCGACTGAGGCATGGGTAACTCACCAGAGGCTACATCATTTGAGGACAATTAATTACTTCTTTGCCCTCATCAGCCTTCAATCACTGTTAACTTCCTGTTTTTTTCCATGTTTTCTCCTCATCTATTACTGAAGGATTAGGGCTCAGTCTTATGTAAATCTTACAGAGGCAATCACAGCTGCTGTGAGTTTATAAGTCTCCAACCACATCACACCCAGATGATAGCATTTAACAGCTCTCTTACATATCTTTCAGCTCTTACATTCTTTCTGTCTCTACTTCTACAATATTGCCTGAGCCTGAACAATGTTCTAATCCATATTACGCATGCTTTTACTTAAATTGTCATTTTGTCATAAATGTTTGTGTACATAATGACTCATCACAGAATTTTGCTAATTATTGCTGTTTAATATTTAATACAGTTGTTTTCAGACATAACCATTTGGTATGAGAAAGCTACTGGTAAGTTGGAAGCCCTGGGTTCAGAGCCCTGTGCAAAACAAAACAAAACAAAACAATAGTCAGTTATTTTTATTAGTCAAGTACCATGTAAACAGGAAGAATTGATGACCTCAATCTGAAAAATAAACTTGTTTTTAAAATATTTAAGGTTCTAAGTAACAAGATTATTTTTCACAAATTTTGAACATTTTATGTGTATTGGGATGGTGCATGGTGTGTATCTGTTTGCATTTATGGAATTAACTTCTCTTTTACATGAAAAAGACAGACCATCCATAAAAGTATGTTCTCCTACAACTTCAGAGGGTACTCCAGAAGAGGAAAAAAAGCTAAGATAAACCAGAGGGAGAAACACAATAGACTTGAAACAATCCTTCACAAATAGGATTCTAAAAGGGAAACAAAGACTAAAGCAGTTAAAGTCCTTTCATCTGTGGTTTAACAAATAGCACCTCTTGTGCCTTAAATATTTAATATGAAATCTGTGGATTTATACTGCTCACAACATGCCAGGGGCTTATTATCCCTACCATTGGCATAACAGTAACATTCATATCACTCCATTCCAGGGTCCAGGACAAGAGGAATTCCTCCAGGTGCTAATGGTAGATAACTTTCCCTTAGCTTCAATAAGACACTAGTTATGGAACCCCTTAGGCAGAACAATATCATCAATCTGATTAAATAATTTATATGGCTGGAGAGCCAAATCTTATTAGTTCTCCAGGATTTTTATTTAGTTCCATATACGGATACGCAAAACCCTCCTTGTCTCCACACTTTTCAATTGAGACAAAACAAGTGATGAAACAAAAACAATTAAGAAGAATCTCTTGTTTCAGAACTTGATTCAAGATTAGTCTATTAGTACCAAGATCCAGGATCTACCTGTTTCTCTGGCAGACCGAAGCTGTATGGAATTTTCCATCTCTTTGCAGCTCCATTCCTGTGGATGTGAACTTGTTATTTTGATTGACTAGCAGGTCATTGAAGCTTGATAAGATTAAAGTCCTATCAGAATTGCTTACTGAAAGATGGACAGTCTAAACGCAGTAAAGCTGGCTTCATTTCTCCTGAAGAGGTCACTGGAAATCTTGGGAAATTGCCAGTACTAAATATGCTACCCGATTATGCCAGGCATTCCCTCCTGGGTTTCTGGCAGCATCCTAAGTCATTTTCATAGCTGTGTTGGTGTACCAGACTGTGAGTTAGAGGGTTAAAGTCTGGAGATTAGATTAAAACTGCCGCAATTTGATTGGCTATGCAAAAATATATAATTATCCAAGCACTCTGTTCTTGTAATGATTTGTTAAATGCTTTATACCTCATAATTTTAAAATGTCACAGTTGGCCATCTATCATTTCCATTTTACAGATTCACTGAGTGTTGACATATCTTATTAGAAGAAATACAAAGCGTATAGCCAAATCTTCATAAAGAATATGAAAATACAAAGTACAACTAGCTGTTTAAGGAGGGGTTCTAATCTATCCTTCAAAAAAAGTCATGAAAATCTATTACTGTAGAATATGACTAAGATATATCCATATACACACACATACACACACACACACACACACACACACACACACACACAGAGAGTTAAAGTGTAACTGCTACATAATGTGGCAACAATGCTCCTATAATATGCCACAGACTAGTAAATAAAAGGCTCAGAGACAGGAATAGATGACCTCCTTTAGAGTTGTTGGCCAATGAGTTTTCATAGGCCCTCAATTATTTCAGGATATTTTCAATACTCTTGGTTACATCTAGAGCTTGATAAGATCCTATTGCTAAAGACATCACATACTTGAGTCATAGAATGTACAGAAACCAAGTTAGTATGCATTTAGAAGCTTCATCCCTGATGGGTAGCTTTCACAGTTCTGGAAGTGATAAACATGCTACCAGGAGAGGAAAGTATTATAAATTTACCCAGCTGTCAAGCCTATGAGCTATATCAATGATTTGAAAAGTCAGGCACATTGGTAAATAGTGGCACAAATGTCGCAAGAATAGCCAACATCTTCATGATCTATTTAAAGCCAACTCCAAACATTGGAACCTATACTGGCAATGACAGTGGGGCTAATAACCTGTGGTTCTACAGGTCATAAGCCTTAGGGGAAAACCACTATTATTACTCTCTTAAAGAGATACAATATTAAATGACACCTAATGATCTATCATTATACCTATAGATTAATGCATCATCTCTAAGCTCTCATCAGAGAACCATATTTTTTCAGGAGATGATGATTAACACAGAGATGCACACTTGTCATGGTCCAGAGCATAAGAGACTGCAGATCTCTCAGCTCTAAATGGGACATCCATATCATACCCCTTCCTCCTCTGATGGCTCAGGGAACATTGTGGAAGAAGGGGTAGAATTGTTTTAAGAACACGAGGTAGTGGATGATGGCACTGAAACAATGTATTCTGGATATATCTGGGTATTTCAGAATATAATTATTCACAGTGGTTCTGACTGTATGATCAATACCCATGCAACCTCAAGTCAGACCAAAATCCCAGTATGGAGATGGGCTGTAGGTTTGATACAGCACTTATAACTGGGGAGATTTTGGCAACTGATACCTGTTGGGTAATGAAAAGTTAATTTTCTTTAAAGGTATAGCTCTTGTTAAATCTATACAGACATAGTGGAAGCCATACATCCAAGAGTTTATGGGATGCACAAAATGTATTTGGTAGATTAAAAGAAAATAAAAGAGGATATAAAGTTTGGTGGATAGAGAAAAGGAAAGGATCAGGGATGAGTTGAGAGAGGAGTAAATATGATCAAAATATATTGTAAAAAGTTCTGAAAGAACTAATAAAAATTGAATATAAATGAAATTCTGTGTATTTAAAAGTAAAATTCAAGGTGCTAGAAATCTTTTATATTCACCCAAGTTAGCTGACTTTTATCTAACTTTTTGATACTTTCCAGAGCCTAGTTCTCTCATGTCTGATCAAATTTTTATTGATTTACTCACTATTCAAATCTTCTTTCTTCTTTGAAGATTGTCAAAAAAAGGGGGGTCAGGTGTGACAATTCTTTTTTTAGGGATCCCTGAAGCCTCATGGCCTGGTGAGAGACAATCTTCTGAGGTGAAAAATGAAACTTTGTCAGCAATAATTTTGAAGGTGCTGGTTCATAACTTCCAGAGTCTGACCTCATGCTTTATTTTTACATTTTAGCACAGCAAAACTTTGGGAAAAGGTTTAGGCATAGCTACCTAGGAACTCCATAGCAAAGTAGCCAAGCACCTGTGGCCTTTGCAATAAGAATGGGCTCAATTGGCTGATGAATAGATCTCAGAACAAGGTCTAAAGAGGACGGATTTGTAATAAGCACAAGGATAGATTCTGTTGCTGGATGATGCATGGGACATTTTTTTTTTCATAAAATAGACTCTACTCCTTAAGAGACAAAGTTGAGGATTAGGGTCTAAACAAATGCCCAAGATTTTGTGAGATTCAGGAAGGCTGACTCAATAGAATAGCAAAAAGATTATCAGATTGTCAGACAACATCCACTCCAGACTTCCAGGTGACCAGGCATCATCCAGTCCATTCCTTTGAAGAAAATAGGCCAGTATGGTTAACCCACCTAGTTTGTCCAATGCTTTCTTTAAGCTGAGCTTTCTACATTCTTTCTCTCATAGAAAAAGGCTATCTTTTAACAGATGTGTTGTCAAAGACACACTGCTTTCCCAGCTCTCAACCAAATTTAATAATAAGATATGCAAAATAGAATGCATAATCTTATGAGCAAGTAAGATTTCAAACAATGCTATCTTCTTTGAAATATATTCTAATAGAGCAAGTACGATTTCAAACAATGGTATCTTCTTTGAAACATATTCAGAAAACACTATAGAAACAAACTCAGTTTAAATCCAGCCCTAACTCATTATATCTTGGAAGCCAGAGTCAACAACCAACTTACATGTTTGAGTTTCTGTGTCACCTTCTTGGAGATATGCTTCGGCATAAGATATTGTCGGAGAAGATGAGATCACAGTCTTAGAGCATTTGATATGGCGTCTATTGGTCCAGGATTTTACTAGTGCTAAATGACTGGATGGGTTCTTCATTAGGACCATGGAATTAGTCAGCTGCTGCTGGGAGTGCTGTCGGTTGAAAATCCTCAGTTGTTCATCCCTTATAAACATTGCCTCCACTATGGAAGGCCTCTACACTCAAAATCATTTTCTTCCCGAGGCAGTCCATAGCTGACAACTAATTGCCATGGTGCAGGCTCTGCTGTGCTTTACAACCCAGAATGGTTCAGAGGAATCACCAGGCTTCAAGGCTCCCCTTGGTTTGTCTGAGGCTTTGCCTGAGTCTCCCTCCCCATTCAAATTAGTTTCTGCCTAGTTGCACTTCTTTCTTCTCTTCCCAAAAGTGCTGATTCCTTAGCATTCCCAAATAACTTCCATGTTCATAGTGAAGCTTAAGTCAGCTTCTCCTGAAGGTCAACCTATACAGTATTGAGTTGTCACTATCCCAGGAGCCTTCAAGAAATCAGAATTTCTAGGACTAAAGTTTCCCAGATGAAAATAATAGAAGATGGGGAACAAATATGTCCAATTCGAGAAAAGGGAAGATAAGAAGAATGAACAAGGTACTATGCAAATGAACATTGAGCAAATTATCGTCTTGCAAGATAAACTTTCTGAGATAGATTAGAGAGAGAGAGAGAGAGAGAGAGAGAGAGAGAGAGAGAGAGAGAGAGAGAGAGAGAGAGAGAGTGTGTTTTACCACCTATTCCCTGCCAGGTGAGTGCAGGAGGATGATGAGTATTCAAAGCAATGCTCAGTTTCCATTTCCACTCCAATGATTGATGTCATCTCATATAAGTATTAGCAAGCCTTCATATCTCTGTTAGGCCAGGCTGAAAGTAAAAATAGGAACTTGGTAGGTGTATACCATTCTTGAAAATATCATTATTACCCTTGAGTACCAACAAAAGCATACATGATAGTTTTCTCAACCACCAAGAGAATTTTATAACTGTTCTCCAATACTACTATTCTAGGTCCTATTTCCAGGGGCAGAATCAGGTCTTGCATATAACTGGCTTACTGACAGAATGCTTACTGGTGAATATGGAAACAGACGGTAGAAAGTAGGATAGGAGCAGATGCTTGGGAAGATGTGCAGATGTACATTCAGCCAAAGTCTACTTTTTATCTGCTCTCACCAGAATTTTTGGGAAATGAACAGTACCTGAGTTACATTACCTGAAGCAAAAATTCCAGAACTTTTATCCATGTAAACATTAATCAGTAACTGTGGGCTATACTTGGTAAGGGTTTGGGATATGTAAATAGTACACATCGTCAAAATTTCTTTTGTTTGTTTATTTATTTATTTATTTATTTATTTATTTATTTATTTATATTAGATAGTTTCCTTATTTACATTTCAAATGTTATTCCCTTTCCTAGTTTCCCCTCTGAAAATACCTATCCCCTCCCCTTCCCCCTGTTCCCTAACCCACCTACTCCTGCTTCCTGGCCCTGGCATTCCCCTATACTGGGGCATAGAACCTTCACAGGACGAAGGGCCTCTCCTCCCATTGATGACTGACTAGGCCATCCTCTGGATGCAGCTAGAGCCATGAGTCCCACCATGTGAAGGAGTTTGCAGCCCCATAGGAGGAACAACAATATGAACTAACCAATACCCTCAGAGCTCCCTGGGACTAGACCACCAATAAGAGCCAATATTTCTTGATGAGACAAAACTAGGGGAGCAAGGTCCAGCTCTGGAACATTAGACTTCAGCTTTCACAACACTAGCACTAACTCTGACATCAAAGGGAATCTTGTTAGAGGAACAATGACAGCACAGCTACTGAGCAAATGCTAGGCGAATGCATGTTCCATTGGCTAGAAATACCATCTAAAGACAAGGCTGGGTAAGCATTGCTTATGCTTCTTCTTCTGTGCTAACATGCATGGCAGACTAATCATAAGATTTGTCCTAGCATGAGATAACTCTTGTGAAGAATCCTGTGCCTGCCAGAAAGGAGTTTTGCAAGGTATCTATGGCTCCTAAAGGATGAATATTATATGGGAAAATGGACAGGAAAGGACAATCATCTTGTCAAGGATTATTCTTTTACTGCTCGGCTACATCTAATTTTTTTTTTTTTTTTAAAGAAATGACCAACAGTAGAGAGAAGGAACTTATAGAGCCCACCTCTAGCAGAAAGACAAGGCATCAAGTGAGGGAGGGGATTGCCATCCCACAGTCATAACTCTGGCTCATCATTTTTCCATAATTACAGGGATGGAAATGGAGAGGAGTCTGAAGAAAAGAAGGTCCAGAGACAGGCCCAAAGTGGGACCCAGCTCAAGGGGAGGTCCCAAGGCCTGACACTATTACTGAGACTATGGAGTGCTCACAAAAGGGACCTATTATGACTGCCCTCTGCAAGACCCAAACAGCAGCTGAAAGAGTCAGATGCACCCAATCAATGGAGAGAAGCTGCTGACCGTTGTGTTTGAATTAGGGAAATTCTGGAAGAAGTTGAAGAGGAGGACGACCCTGTAAGAGGACCAGTAGTCTCCATTAACCTGGACCCACAAGATCTCTCAAACACCGGAGCACCAACCAGGCAGCATATGCTAGCTGATATGAGCAGAGGACTCCCAGGTCTGGGTTCAGTCAGAGAAGATGAACCTAAACCTCAAGAGACTGGAGGCCCCAGTGAGTTTAGGGGTCTGGTGGGATGGTTGGTGCCTGGTGGGGACATCGTCATGGAGACAGGGGTCAGGGAAGAGTTATGGGATGTGGAACAGTCTGAAGGTAAACCAGGAGGGGAATAAAATCTGCAGTGTAAAAATAAATAAATAAAAGATTAAATAATAAAACAAGAATTGTCACCTTCAGTAAATAAGTTCCTTCTTGATTTTTGAATATTGTGAGTTGTCAGGAATGTGTGGTGATAAATAAACCAGACCTTTCAGAAATAAGCTGAAAGATTTTAATTGAATTACAACACTTAATCTAAGTCAACTATTCGACTAAAATGGAGCTGGTCTGTTGAGGTAAATCTCGCTATCCCAAATATGCCCCGGCAATGAAAATACAACACAGTTAATATGATTACATGCTGTGTGTCTAGATTGGACAGATCTACCACTACACTAACATCTTCCACATCTATGAGACCACTTAGAACTTGCAGTTTCTCCAGGCCATGTGCTTATGCTCTGCTTTTCTTCTTCCTCCTCCTCTGTATCCTCTCTCTCCCGTTTTCTCCCTTCTTCTTTCCCCCCACTTTCTGCTCCACCTTCCCTTTTATCTGTCCAATCATCAGCTCTCCTTTATTTTACAAATTAAGGTGGGAAGCAGGGTTACAGGAAATCACCTGAGTGCTGACTCATCCACTCACAGAAGAATGGAATTAACATCAAATATAATTAGCTCCAGGACTATGCACAACAGTGATCTAATCCAATACCTGAAATAAAGGCCTGAGAAACTTTGTAATACTTCTAAATGGTATATCATTGTCTATCTAAATCCAATGGAAAGTGAAAAGTAAGATTTACTGAGGCCTTATACTGCTCTGGGCAAAATATTTTACTTCAAATTGCATTTAATTCCATTGTTAAGATGCACAGCTTGAACTGACTGGTTCAGTTATATAAATATTAGTTTAAATTTGCAAGTTATATATATCTTGGATGTCTAATACACTATATCCAAGCTGGTATAATAGGCAAATAAGTGAGATATATCTTTAATAGAACTCATCATCCAAAAGGAAAAGAACACAAGTTTTAAAATATTAAACATGATAAATTCTGTGAATGAAATAATGAAAGAGACAATCCTAAGGAGCTCTTTTAGATAAAATTCATATAAAAGGCCTTTATTTCAAGCAACACTAAGTTGAATACTTAAAGTAGTAAGCGGTCTATCATGTCAAGTATGTTTCAGGAGCCTAATATGGTGGCATAAGCCTTTAATCCTAGTACTTAGTATGCTTGAGGCAAGAGGCTTGTGAGTTCAAGGCCAGCTCAGACCACACAGCAAGATCCTGTTCCAACAAGATTCTAGATACAAGGAACAAATGAATAAAGATAAGTGGATTAAGGAGATTGAAGAAGCTAAACTTTGGTTTGACTAGATTTTAAATGAGCAAAGAACATAGAGGCACAGAGTGAGATTGTGCAAATAATTTCCCTGTTGCACTGAAAAAACACCACAGGGCTAGCATTGTCAAAACACTCTCCATTTACTCTATTGAGTCTACCAGACTCATGATGAATGAATGACTAGAAAAGAAAAGTAAGGTGTAGAAAAAGAAGACGGTAGACCAGTAAAGGTGTCAACAATGCTGGTATGATTCTAGTAGTGATTATGTGGAAACATGTAGGGATGAATTTTATGTTTAGTGTGACAGGAGCAAAAAAAGAAAAAAATGCAGGGATAACCTGGCTTTTAAAACAGTGCTCAAAATGTGTATTGAAGAAAAAAAAAGCTTCAAAGTATGGTGCTAAAAATGAGACATTCACATCTAAAAGAATGATCTGTGTCTTTCACACTCTATGAAAATCAACTCTAAATATATCATAGACCTTAATTTAGTACTTAAAATCCTAGAAGTACTGGAAGAAAAATTAAGGATAAGATATAAGCATAGACAAAGACTTTCTGAACAGGCCTCCAGACACTTGAGAAATAAGGTCAGCAATTGACAATTGTGTTTCATGGAACTGAAAAGATTCTATTCAACAAGAAAAACAATTATTCAAGTGAGGATAAGTCCTACAGTGTAAGATAAAAATCTTAGCCATTTACACATCTGATAGAGATATGTTGATGGAGGTGTGTAGATCGAGATTTTTATATATTTAGAATATACAGAGAACTCAATAAGCCAAAGAAAAGAAAAAACTAACCAACCAAATCAATTAATGAACTGTGAAATGAGCATGGTTCTTAAAAGATAAATTGCTCATAGCGAATAAACATAATGAAGTTCAACTTTACTGTCTGAGAAATGCAAATTAAAACTGAATTTACATTCCATGTCACCCCAACCACAATAGCAATCACTAGACAAACAGATAAAAACAGATGCTGGAGAGGATGTAGGCAAAAGGAACCCATCTGCAATGCGGGTGTGAATGTCAACTATTATAGCCACTGCAGCAATCCAAAGCTAAAGTTAGGCAATCATTTGATCCAACCTTGCTACTACTGGGTATCTTATGTGTAGGAATCCAAATCAGGACATCATCGTGATATTTGTTGTTAATATTTACTATAGCAATATTCACTATAGCCAAATTGTGAAACAAACAGAGGGATGAATCAAGACAATGTGGTATGCAGACATAGTAGAAGCTCTTTCAGCCATAAAAAAGAACAAAATTATGTAGTTTGTAAGAAACTACACATGACTAGTTACTGATATATTAAGCACATTGAGTCAGTTTTCTGGAACATAAATATCACATTTTCTCTTCTTTGTTACTTCTAGAGTTTGAATAAATACATAAAACCATATGTGTACTTATGGCATGAAAACAGAACTGAAATTGTCTGTAGGAACATAGTGAACTGATGGGAGAGGAAAGGGCAAAAAAGGGGGAAGATAACGGGGAATAGGAAAGACAGCCCAAAGTGTATTGTGTAAAGTTGTCCCTATGTGACACAGTACCATGAATATGAGAAAACAGAACTGTAAAAAATAAATAAATAAATAAATAAAGGTGGTTCAGTTTACTTGTGAAAAGTGGTTAAATAAGGATAAAGGTTTTAGAAACAGTATAATTCATTTGGGGAAAATTAAATTGCTTACAAGGAAATATATCATATATACATATGTTCTTTTAACTTAGAGCTAGATGTAGATATAGAGAAATCAGTGGAAAACAATTTGCATTAATCAATATTATTTGACAATCCAGTCAACCACTGAGAATTGTTTCTTCATAAATTAAATTAAGATAATATCTACCAGTGTGATTTATAGGAGTATTGTATAAAGCTCATACCAGATAATGTATGCTTATACACTTCAAGCATCCACAGAAATAACAAATATATAAATGCATGTGGGTAAGTAATAGATTTTTAATAAAGCATGTACATCAATTATCTGCATGTGATCCTCTTCCAGCTGTACTCAGATGTACCTATCATTTGTCATCTTATCTGTACCATCCTTAAGTTATGTCCATGAGAATTCCTCTTTTTTGAGTCTATAGTCTATAGATGCTTTTAAATTTATTTCTCATCATGTGATTTTATTTTGGCTTGTTTTATTTCACATATACTTTAAATTTTCTTTTTTGTTTTTATTTTTTTTTGCAATTTTATATGTTTGCTTATCAATTGAGGATATGTAATGTACTAGACTGTTTCAATTTGGATTACATTAGTAAACAAGGCAAGATTATTTTCCTCTAGGCTCTGTAGTCCCTTAAATCAGTATTCTGATTCCTGGCATCACACTTGTGTCACGTGAGTGAAAACGAAATTTCTTAGTTATAATTTGTCCTGTTTCCACGGATATACACAGTCTTTTAAAATTACAGTTTTAAAGTTAGCATACAGAACAATGAGTTTCGTTATAGCATTTTCATAAATATGTGTCATTACACTTTGTTCCAACCCACTTTCTCTGTCCTCCTCCATGTCCTCCTCCATGTCCTCCTCCATGCCTTCTGTGCTGCAGCTTGCTTGTGCCACCTCTCCCTTTGAATGTAATTCTTCTGCTTCCATGCCATGTGTATTCAGCTATAGTCTCATTTAATCTTCTCCTTAAGGTAATTTTTTTAACTTTGATGATTTCCCTTTTAGTTCCATGATCTACATCCACTAATATATATGTAATCTTAAGTATAGCTTCTATAAACAATCTAAAACACAGTATATGTTTTTCTGAGTCTTATTTTATTTAATATAATGGTACCATTTCCATGCATTTTCTGAAAAAAAAATTTCAATTTGATTTTCCTTTGCAGCTGGAGAAAATTCCACTGAGAATTCAATTCTGTCATATATATGCACCACATTTTCTTTATTCATCTGTGGTTCATATATATGACAGAATTGACAGACATGTGGACTGGCTCGATTTCCCATATTGTGCCCTTTGTCCCTGCCCTCTGAATAAAGTTCTTTCAGTAAGATACAAAGTCATCTTTGATGTTCCAAGAACTTCTGAGGGATTAGCCCTGCTCCCACTGGGTTCTCTTTTGGAGGCATAACCAATCTTCATGGGGTCACTTGGCTAAAGGCAGTATTAACATTATGAAGAGATAGAGTAAGTTTCTACTTTAAATGATACCTGTAAGTGATCAATGATAAGAGAAAACCTGGAGAACCTGTCATTGAAGCAGAAGTTGTTTGTCTTCATGTCTATGTATGCAATAGATTTTGCTAGTTGGGCCTTCTTCAAAGTCAAGTTAAAGACAAATTTTATCATTGCAGCTTTGGTTCATAGAAATGGTGACATTTGCAAAACAATCTTCATCTTAGTAGTGGTATCTTTTGGAAATAAAAGCCAAATTATTATTAATTAAATACTAAATTCATCAAATAAGTTTATTTTTTATCTTTCTGTTTGATTGATTTGTTACTTACTTAAGGATCATCATGACTAAGGTCCCAATAACCAAATGATGGGATGCATTACTGTGAGGGGTTCTGGATGTCACTTAAAATGTTAACGTGATTAAAACTTGAAACAGACAAGTTTCTCAGTTTAGGTTAGTGTTGGGGGAAATGTGATAGGAAAGATGGCACAGTGATAGGATGCCCCTCTAATTCTTATAATACTACTGCTAAGGTACACATACCTTCTTACCACCTTCTCAGTGGTAACTGTCTCCAGAGTAAAGGACAGGATCTCTTTGCATTCCTTTTCACTTTCACCTTTTTATGTTTGTAGACATGTAATGATGAATTTGAAACATCTGTAATAATTATAAATAAACATGTTTCATTTACATATGTACAGGTTTTAAGATATAAGGGTGATCCACATATTTGGAGACTGTTACTTATTCTAAGGATATGACTATAAATGGTAGATGCATGTAAAAATAGATTTTCCTAGGATACTTTCCATAATAACAATTTGAAGGTCTTTGATTAAAGATTAATCTGTATCACCGTGAAAGTTAGGAAAAATTGCCTGTCTTTAGCCAAACTTGCTTGCGGAATATAACTTTGAATAGTAAACATTTGGTCTTTGTTCAGTCATTAAATAATATAATGAATTAAAAACATGAACTTGACATATTTCTATTCCAGAAAATATATTCAGAGCAGTCACTGTTCCTGTCATCATCTGCTGGAACATCTGGAAGACTTCATAAGATGATAACTCCTTTCTGAAGTTGCTTCATCACAGTCAACAGACTGAATCTCAGCTTAGTATCCTCATGTTTTGTTAGAACTCGGGATAGATACATTTACTTTAACCCAAGTCAAACTTTTGACTTAAAATATTGGTGTCAAAAATTGTAGTTCTCTGTGCTCCTGAACATATATCCTATTCTTAAGCAAAGTTATAAAAAAAAAGCCACACTATAATCCTAAAGAAGGTGTCTACAGAATGAATCAAGTATGAATGGCATCAGATAAAGATGATCCAACAGGTGAACCTGCACAGAGAAACAGATTTATGAAAAGTACAGTAACTAATAAAGTTATATTATTAGATCCATGTCCACATTAAGGTAGTAATCTTACTGCACACATGACCAATGTACCAGGCAAAGCACACACTAGTGAGGATGTTTATTTTTTTTTCTTTCTGATTCTCTTTATTAAATCTGCAGTGATTACCATAACTTCCCTGAGGACAGTTTTTCCTTTGATATATCACTGGAAGAAGTCTGCAACTAGTCCAAGGTAGAAAGCTATCCTCAGAATTAGTTATATCACCACTACTGTCCATTGGTATCAAAACTGAACTTTCAACTGAAAAAAAAAAAACATTGCATTTTTACATGCCTTCTAGAAAGTCCCAAGTGCTCCTATCTCTGTGTCCAGAGCAGCAGCAGCCTAGATAACCATGGCTTGTTGCATGGCATTATAAAGAACTGTCTTTCCTCATAAATCAAACCCTTTTCTATGCTGCCTTCCTTATAGCTAAGCGTTTATGTGAGACACGCTCCTCCTCCTGATAAATTTGTTATTATAAGTTTGGCAAGCAATAGTAATGCACTAAGAAAAAAAAAAACCATCCTTCTAGAAATGATGGAAAATAAACATCACCAGGGGAATAATGTTCCCATTCATAAAGGTGTTTATACTAATAGGGCTGAGCAGAAGAAAATTATTTATTTGAAACCCAAACATTTGTCTAAATGATAAATGTCACCTCATCTTCATATCAGAGTTTGTAAAAGACAGCATCTCTATGAATTTTCACTTTCTCATTAGGAAAGAAAATAGGTTGGTCAGGTCAGTGAACTGAGTAGACAAAAAAATAGTATGAAAGATTTACAGAAAGTATCAGGGCCCACTGATCACCAAATCTAGCTGTTCTCGGGAAACGGTCTGAGAGCTAACAGGCAGCATCCTGTCTATTGCTGTTTTCACATTAGTCCATCCACATCTAAGTAAAATACTTTGTCTTTTGACGCTTATCCAAATTTAATTTTTCTGTACAGAAACACAACACTGGTATAAATTCGTTCATGATTTCCTTGCAATGCTGAGGTCTGAGGTTTTCAAATGCTAGAACATACCTCTCACCTAGAAATATCCATTCAGTCATCAATATGGCTGGCCAATCATTTGAACTCTGCCAAATCCTTGGAGGAAGCACTTAACAACCTTGGCGACTGGTTCAGCATCACACAGGATGCACTTTGAGAGATTTGCCGTACTCCACAGACCAGAGATGAAAAGACCCTGGCGTCCAGGGATCAGGCAAATACGTTCTCTTCCTAAATTTCCATCCGCCATTGATTGCAAGCCTTCTCTTAGCCATCAGCAAACTTACATGGATTTTGCTTAGTTCATCTAACCTGTGTCCTTTGATTGGGGAATTAAGGTTATTAATATTTAAAGTTGGAAGGAATGTTGATTATTGTTGTTGTTACAGTTTGTGTTCTTAGTCCTCCTTTGTATTTTAGTCGTTACAGCTTTATTGATTTCATCCTATAGTCTTTTAGTTATACTTAGTCCTCATTCATCCCCAGGACTCTCTTTAAGGATGCTTTGGTGGTTATGAATTCTTTTAGCCGCCTGTACCATGAAGGTTTTTTGTTTTTTGTTTTTTGTTTTTTCTACTTCTATTATAGCAGATAGTTTTGTTGGGTCCAGTAGTCTAATTTGGCATCCATGATACTTTAGAACTTGAAATATATTGCTTCAAGATCTTCTGGCTTTTAAAGGTTCCGTTGAGAAATCAGCTGTTATTCAGGTGGGTTTTCCTTTGAGTTGAATTGTGGGTTTTCTGTTGCAGCTTTTGACGCTTTCCCTGTCTTTAGTGTTTCATCTATAGTATGGAGTGGGGAGTTACTTTTCTTATCTTGTCTATTTGGTGTTCTATGTGCTTCCTATATCTATATGGGTTTGTCTTCCCTTAATTAGAGAAATTGTTCTTCTATGATCTCACTGAAGATCTGATATATGCCATTGATCTGGGATGTTAGTCCCCGTTCTTATCTATAATCTGCATAATCTTGGCTTGAGTGTTCCCATGCTTCTATTTTATCTTCAAGTTCTGATATTCTATCCTTCTTGCTAATCATTCTATTTGCAAATCTTTCCCCTGAGTAGTCTAACTAGATTACTGAGTTTTTGAATTCTGTCTTCAGTACTTTTTTTATTAAATTGAATCTTTACTGAATTTTCAAATCCTGACTTATACTTATAATTTCATTCATCTTTATCATTATATTTTCCTGTATATAACTCAGGTGTTAATTACTATGCTAAATAATTGATCTGTTCATATCTTTTTAAAGTATGAGCTCTCTGGTACAATTTAGTATTGAGCTTTTAAATAGTGTGTTCTGTGCTTCATCTAAATAATTTCTGTTGAAAACATATCTAAAAGACTAATAAACTTTGGGGGAAGAGTCCTTCTTGGATTTTCATATTGTTTGTGTATTGTTTTGTAATGTGACCTGGGCATGTGTATCTAATGTGAGGTTCAGTCCTGACTCAGGCTATACTGGGGCAGGAGCGTCACACCTGCTGCTAGATCTAAGATTGCAGGAATGGTGCTGGTGGGTGCGGTTGCGGGGAGCCTGCCCAACTCTGCCAGTGAATAGACTGCATGTGCAGCTAGGTCTAGGAGTGTGATAATGGTGTTGCTGGGCAATGTTCTGGGGAGCTCACCAGGCAAAACTGGAGCTGTATGACAGGAACCGTGCCTTGGGGGCACAGGGATGGTGTAAGTAGGCCTTATTTGAGGAGAATTCACCAAAGAAAGCTGATAAAGAAGCAGTATGAGTAGAACTGGGTCTGGAACCATGGGCATGCCACTGCTGGGTGAGGTTTTGAAGAGCTCACTCTGTGAGGCCAGACCAGGAGTGTTAGAGCTTGGCTTAGAAGTGTGACGATGATGTGAGCAGCCTTGGTTCTGTGTGTGTAGACTCACCGTGGAAGTCCAGTATTGGTGCTGAACCACCAGAGCTAGACCTAGGGAGAGTGGGGATGGCAAGGATGGGGAATGTTCTGGGCTCCTTAGTGTCTCAGCTTGAGCAATACAGCAAGAAAAAGAGGCAAAAAGGATAAAAGTTGGAAAGGAGGAAATTAAAATATCTCTGTTTGCATACATGATTTTATAAGGAAAAAGCATATACAATCCAAGAAAATGTTTTCTGTTTCAGATAAAAAAGCTTCCGGAAAATGTCAAGACACAAAAACAACATTCAGAAGTCATTAGCTTATGTATATACACCAACACGAAATTGTTTTGAGAAAGAAGGCATGAAAAACAGCACATTGCCAATAGACTCAAAAATAAAATTAAGGAGGTGACTTCTGTAAGAAAAATGTTATGGTGAAAAAAGCAAATTGAAGAAAATACTCAATTGTGGGAAGACTTCCCATGTTTCTACAATGGAAGAATTAATATTATGAAGATAACTGCATAACAAAAACAATTTCTAGGTTCAATGCAATACCCATCAAAATATCCACATCTTTTCCCCGGAACTAGAGAAAATACTGCTAAATTCGGTATAAAAATACAAAATATCTCAAACAGCCAAAACAACACAGTAAGAATACAAGAGGCGTCGTATTGCGATGAAGCCAGCCTACTTCTTACACAAAGAAAGACACCTATGCCAATGCAATATGGTAGAAATCCCAGGGATAAACCTACCTTGGCAAGAAAACCTAAGTTTTAGCAAAGGTGTCAAAAACATACACTATAATATAGAAATGGTTCCAGAAAACCTGGATATCCAATTGTATTCTTACTTTTATTTTTAAAGTGTTGTCATAGACATCTAAGCAATGTAAAATGGCTCTACCAGTGCCAGTTGTCTCATCATGTCTGTGTCACCTGTACTTGGGTGTCACACATATCTCAAATATACTGATAAAGTTTGCTTCCCTGTTATATTTGATTTCTTGGCAAATGAATCTCAAGAGGAGCTATGTTGAACATTTCAAATGATGCTTAGAAGAAAACACCAACGTTCCCTTAAATAACAGCACTAGTAGCAAATGACCTCTGGATGCTATCCTTTTCACCTTGGTTAATTTCTACTCTGTGATTAACATAATTGAAAGATAATTCATTTGTTTATAGTACAATCTCCTCATCAAGTATCAAAGTATAAAATACCTCTATAATTTCAGTAGCATATGTCTATTTTCAAGTTTTATATTCTTTTACAAAAAGAGGATCTTGAATATTTAAAGAACACATATACACACATACTTCTTCATAAACAGAATATGTTTATAATCACAGTGGTACTAGATGGTAAAGATAAAGAATAAAAAATAAGCAAAGATGGTATCTAAAAGTGGGCTATCCTCATGTATTTACCCCTTGTTGTTATAAAATATTTTGAAAAAAGGAACTTAAGGGATCCAGTGAATTCCAAGTAGTGTCAGTCATAGTAGGAAGTCAAGTTGTCAGGAGCTTGAAGCAGGAGCCACATTATATTTATAGTCCTAAGACTTCTTTAGAATACAATCTTTCCACTGAGTATTAATGTCCTCTTCTTGAATATCAGTTATTTTCTCTGGAGGTTGGAAGACTTATTTAAAGGAAAACACCAGAATTTCCTTAAATAACAAGCTCAATGGGAAATATGTTGCATCTTCAGTTACCATAATCAAGACAATCCCTCATAGGTATGTCAGAGATCTGTTTTCCAGGTGACTCTAGATTCTATAAAGTTGACATCCTATTCTTTTTCTATGCAACATAAAGTCTCTTAGTTTCAGTCTTGAAGCCTTCTGAAGAGTTTTGTCAGTCTATTAGTGTAGCTGATTTTGGTGGAGCTGACTGGAAGCTACTGGCACCAGGCCTTCAGTGTAGCAGCAGACATTTGATAATTCTTATTAATTATTTGATATCAACTTTCTGTACTGTTTGTGATTTTAATCTTTTTTTGAGTCCTGGACTTCATTTGATGCAGTTATTGAACCTTGCACATCTTCATCATTGACTAACTGAACATAACTCTCCTTGTAAGAAATAGGATAAAGCAGTGAGTCTTGGGTTACTTTTGATGGGCAATGTCAATGTGCCTTGCTTTACACCACAACTGATCTAGTTTAAAAGGTTTATTGGGGGAGGGGGAGCAAAAGGCCTTAGAGACAGACAAAGAATGAACAAGATGGGGAATGAGGGAGAATGAAAGCCAAGAGAAGAGAGAGTGTGAACAGGAGAGAGAGAGAGAGAGAGAGAGAGAGAGAGAGAGAGAGAGAGAGAGAGAGAGAGAGAGATCACACCTGTTTGCAGAGGGTGATGATATAAGCTGTCACTAGGTCTCACAGGACAGGACAGTTGAAATGCTTCATTTCTAACAGCGTCTGTGTGCCCAAATCTTGAATATGCCAACTTCCTGAACTGTGGTTGGTTTGAGAATGAATTTCCATTCAGATCTCCAGTGAACATCCCATGTTTCAGGCTGAAACTGGTAAAATTCAGTTCATGTAATAAGACTCCATTGCACATCTGCACTTTAGCTCAAATAGCACAGAATCCATTAAAGTAGCAGTCGTTCATGAGACTCCAAGCCTTCAAACACCTGTCTTCTCCCTCTGGTTGTGCCTCCCTTCTTTCTCTCCATAATGGTCAACCTTAGAGGGATTTTTGCCCCTTTTAGAAATGTGTCATTGCCAAACCACTGTGTTCATAAGAATTAGTCTTTGTATCTTGTCTTTAGGGTACGAATTGTTACATGCAGAGGGATTCATGTTACACAGGATCTATGCAGATCTGAATGGATTCATGTTATACAGAATCTATGTTGCCCCTTCTGTGAGGAATTCCTATTATGTATTGCTGGATATCAATGAACAGTCCACTGAATTCTTGTCATGTGTGAGGGTGATAGAGTTAGTATTTATGTGATATTCAGTCTATGTGGGGCTTCTCTAGTTACCACACTGCCTTTTTCTATGTGTTGTTAAAACATATAAATATATAATATTTAATTAATTGTAGTATATATGTGTATATATTCATTCAATTTCCCATGTAAACCTGATAATTTACTTTCTCCAATCTATCAGCCTTTATTATTCTCCGTCTCCCTGTAATATGATACCCATATATATATATATATATATATATATATATATATATATATATGTGTGTGTGTGTGTGTGTGTGTGTATACTATACATACACGTCCCTATGTATGTATGTATATATATATGTATATATATGTATATATATGTATATATATGTATATATATGTATATATATGTATATATTTGTGTGTATATATACTATAATTAATTAAATATAATTAAAATAATTAAATTTTTCTAAAGTACTATCAAATCAATTTTGACAACTTTTCTTCAAGTTTATTACATTTACATTTCCAAATTAGTTGCTGTTCAGTTGTCTGAATTGTAGTTCTTCTAAATTTTATTCTACCTACGATTTATATTTCTTTTACTATTACTAATGTTAGGTTTCCTGTTATTCTCTCTTTGTTAAAATCCAAGAATTCAATTATATCATCAGCTCTTTCTAGAAAACCAATTTTGGATTTATTTGTAATGATGACATTTATTGTGTTTTAAATGATCACATTTTAAAGTTATTTGTATCCCATGATATATGAAATTAAAAGTGAACCTGTCTGTTTGGTCCCAACTTCCCAGCCCGAAAATAGCAGTGCCACTGGCAGTGTCCTAAATGACAGTCCAGGTTTACTAAGGCTGGACTTAAGGATTTCTGGCAGATAGGAAAAGGCCTACAGTCAGCCTTCCTCAAGTTTCACAGGTATGTCTGCCAGGAAGAGTCAGTTTCAACATCTCTCCCTACCTCTGGCAGCTTGCATCTCTAGCTCCCTATTAAAGCATACTTGTAACACATATTAAAGTCTCCATGCTAGCCTGCAGGTTGTTCCAGCTTGGACATTCCCTCTCCCCCCTGCAGTCATCTGCTCTCTCTATAAGCTGGAAGGTTTTCTGACCCTTTGGTGATTCACTTGGACTCCAGAGAGGTAATTAGTTTTGATACCTTTGGACTCTCCAAAATGTCTCTAGTTATCCTCTTTCTACTGTTTGAGAGACAGACTCACAGAAGTCTCATATTTCATGTAAATCTTTCCACTCATGGAGTGGCCACAGTTCGTGGTTTCACTCTGCCCTACCCTAGAGGAGCAATGGCTATAACAGGGAGAGTGAGCAAAGAAGGGCAAGCGACTTCATGGCTCTATACCACACACAACACATTGAAAATGGAAAGAAGTGATTCTTTCAAATTGCACTGTTAACTAATAAGCTCTGTAGCAATCAAATATTTAAAAAATCCTTATTTTCATGATAAGTGCATGATTTTTAGAAATAACTAATATCTACATAGATGTCAAATGAATTGACAAAAAAAAAAAAGAGAAAAGAATGATTATACACTTTTAGCAAAAGTAGCCTCCACACTCCTCTTACACTGAGTATTTTTGGAATACAAAATCTTCTTTGAATATGTATAAATTATATATGTGCTTTTAGTACATGCACTTTATTAATCATACTAAGATCCATTTTTATTCCTCTAAAGTTTTGAAGACAGTCTTTCCTATTCTTAAAATTCATCATATGATACACTTTTATAAGGTAGAAAAATTTGCATTTTCCTTGATTTAAAATATCCAAAACTATAATAGGGTAAAACAGAACAGTCTTCCAAGAGATGATGTACAACATATCCATAAGACATAGGAATTTAAATGACTGTGCTGGACAGGTCAAGCCTGTGCTGCATATTTTAATCTATACTTCCACAGTTGGTTCATTCACCCATGGTTATCCACTGTTAAAGTGAATATCTGTATCTCACTTGTACATGTTCTGCTGTGTTTTCAAGCTTTTATTCTGTAAATTCATGTTATAAAAGAACATCTGTGTATATACTTATTTGTCATCTTTACTATAAATATTATCTTCAGTTTCCTGACACCAATATTGTTCCCTTGATGTTTCCTTTGTGTTTTAATATAATGTAGTTAACCATTACTTTCAACTTTTCAACTTTTCTTTATCATCACAGGGGGTTTGTTTTGTTTTGTTTTGTTTTGTTTTCTTTTCTTTTCTTTTCTTTTTACTTTTCTTTTCTTTTTTTTTTTTTTTTGGTTTTGGTCTTTTGAGACAGGGTTTCTCTTTCTCTTTATAGCCCTGGCTGTCCTGGAACTCACTCTGTAGACCAGGCTGGCCTCGAACTCAGAAATCCACCTGCCTCTGCCTCCCAGGTGCTGGGATTAAAGGTGTGTGCTACCACACCCAGCTTTTTGTTTTGTTTTTGGCAAACAACTCTATAAGGCCAAATTGATTGTCTTTCATATTAAAGAATTTGGTTCATATTGTGGCTCAGACATTGGAATCTTTCTTTCTTCTATAACTTAATGTTATTTAGTTTTTCACTGGATTTTCTTCAACTGTTCTTGTTGACTGATCTGAGCAATATTCATTCAATTTCCCATGTAAACCTGATAATTTACTTTCTCTGATCTATCAGCCTTTATTATTCTCTGTCTCCCAGTAATATGATACCCATACATGTCCCTATACTACATGAAATCAAAACGTGATCATCCCCACTGAGAGTCACAGTTCCCTCAGTAATATATTGTATTCTTTTTTTCTAATACTTTTAAAGAATATTTTTATGTTCCTTTCTCCCCTCATTCCATTATTTTTGGATTTCCCCCCCTTTTTTTTCAATTAGGTATTTTCTTTGTTTGCATTTCAAATGTTATCCCCTTTCCTGATTTTCCCTCCACACCCTATCCCCTCCCCTCCCTCTGCTCACCTACCTACCCACTCCTGCTTCCTGGCCCTGGCTTTCCCATACACTGGGGCATAGAGCCTTCACAGGGTCAAGGGACTCTCCTCTCACTGATGAGAGACTAGGCCATCCTCTGCTACATACGCAGCTGGAGCTATGAGTCGCACCATGTGTACTCTTTGCTTGATGGTTTAGTCCCTGAGAGCTCTGGGGGTACTGATTAGTTCATTTTGTTGTTCCTCCTATGGGGCTGCAAACCCCTTCATCTCCTTGGGTCCTTTCTCTAGCTCCTTCATTGGGGACCCAGTGCTTAGTCCAATGGTAGGCTGAGAACATCCACCTCTGTATTTGTCGGGCACTGGTGGAGCCTCTCAGGAGACAGCTATAACAGGCTTCTGTCAGCAAGCACATTCCATTTTTTAAGGTTTAGACTTTTGTTTGAGTAATTTATACTACTTAGATTAGATTCCTAATATTTGTACCATATTTATGGGCTTGTTATTGATATCAAAGGTCAGGCAGGGGTGAGGATAGAACTCTGGCAATACTTTCCACCCTCATGATCTCATCATTCTCTTTATGTGTTCCTCAGCCATACGCATCTCTCAAATGGCATCTAGTCACCCTGCCTTTCAGCAACAATCCTCCTGTGGAGCTTGATCCAGAAGCTTCCTTACTTGTGATTCATGCTTTTCTCTTAGCATTTGCTGACTCTCAGGTCACTCATCACGCTTTGGGCCTAAATTGCCAGTTATTATTTTCTATTATAGTAAACTGTTAAGTGGTACTAGTACCTGTAGGAGTAGAAGTGTGGCACAGGTGGAGCTGAGATGTTTACATCTTCATCCAAAGGAAGACAGGAGCAGTCTGGTATCCTCAGACACTTAGGAGGAAACTCTAGTCCAAGCAGCTAGGAGGAGGGTCACAAAGCCCACTCCCACAGTGACCCACTTCCTCCAACAAAACCATGTCTACTCCAAAGATACCACACCTTCTAATAATCCCTGGGTCAAGCATGTTAAAAGCACCACATTCCATTTACTGGGTCCCATAGACTTGTTCAAACATGTGAGTCTATGGGTGTCTTACCTAGCCATATCATAATGCAAAATATATTAAGTCCAACTTCAAATGTCCTACAGTCTATAACAGTTTCAACCATGTTAAAAGTCCAAAGTTCTATGTATCTTCTGAGATCATGAATCTTGTAACTGTAATCCCCTAAGAAATCAAAATAAAAAAGCAGACAACAATACCTCTAATATCATGTATGGTATATATTTCCATTCCAAAACATCTATGTGCAGGGAGAAATACTGGACCAATGCAAGACCAGAAACCAGTTGAGCAAACTCCAAACTCTGCAATTCAATGTGAAAGCAGTCTTTAGATCGCAGACTTACTTCTCCTTTATTGACTGCATCACAGTTCTTTCTCTTTGGCTTGTTCTACTCCTCTTTAGCAGCTTTCCTTGGTAGGTATTACATGGCTCTGATATCTCCCATATCTTGTGGTATTCAAGGCAACTTCAAATTTATAAGTTCTCATTCCAATGTTTGGGTTCTATACATGATTTTCTGGGATCATCCAAAGTGCTTGGGTCACTTCTCCAGTGCTACCCTCTAACACTATAGACTCTGATTGACTCCAATTCACTGCTGTTCATGGTGATCATCCCAATGTACTGGTATCTCTAATTTTTTCACTGTAAGTAGCCTTCACCAATAACCTATTTTAGGCTCTATTCATGGTGCCAACCTTCAGTATCTTTGCATGACCCTGTCCAGTCCTGGGCTGTCAACTCCAACTGACTTGGGTATACCAAGTCCTGGTGCAGCACAAGGTACATCTTTGCCTATCTCTGGAACATAGCTTCTTTGTGCTCTCAGAAAAAACTCCCTGAAGATATTACCCCACCCCCATCCTTATGCTGGTCTCCTATTAATCACAGTTAATTTCTTAGTTCCAGCTAACCAGCACCAATTGTCCCAGTATTCCTTTCTGTTCTCCAGTCTAAAGACAGGGCTACATGGCTGAAAGTTGTTGAGTTCTGCTCCTTGCTGAGGCTGGTAAATGGCACCCTTTTTCTTTTACATTATTACCAACTTTCCATTTTCCAACTCCTTCACTGCTTAAATTTGGGTGTCCTAGAACTTGCTCTGTAGATTGACTTTGAACTCACAGATCTTCATGGCTCTGTATCCTTAATGCTGGAATTAAAGGCTTGTATCACCATGCTTGAAGTTAGGCTTTCTCTACTTGGAACTTGTTTTGTACTAGACTGGCCTTGAACCTGGTGACAAAGAGCAGATTTGACACCAGATGGTAAGCTGAGGCAGCAGATGAGGGATCAGTGTTGACAGCAACTGATGAAGGTATATCTAGATATCTACAGATATATCTACAGGGGCTGCAAATTAGGCACACACACACACACACACACACACACACACACACACAGAATTGTTGAAGCAAGGAAAGCATCAGTATTTTATTTCTTCCTTTAACCCCCTTTTATATACCCTTAGAGACAAAATTTTTCTATTAAAAAGAAAAATACCTCATAGCCACAAGTTATACATTTTCCACAGATGACTGCCATAAAAACATTCTTCAAAAACAAATCAAAATCATTTCATGAAAGAAAATTACAACAGGATATTGATTATGTATTTCTCATATGAAACTTACATATTAACTAAACAATTCTATCTTTTTTTCCAAAAGCTCAAAGTGACCTTAAAGCAGAAAATTATAGTCATAGATTAACAAAGTTGCTACGAATATGGTAACAACTTTTTCCTATGCTTTGTTGACAACACTTATTAAAAAGCAAATCATCTTTCTTACATCTTACTTTTGAGATTCTGGTTGACTAAGCTGGCTAATCATGTTTTCTGTTTTTACAGAAATGGAATTATTTGCTCTTTACTATAACATTATTTCCTAGTACATACCAAAAACCTGTTACCTCATCCCTAGATTACAAGATCAAGGAACTCAGGCCCAGCTCACTGTGTGCTTACTTTGATCATTAGCTTATCCTAAGCCTATCCCTCCTACCTTTACAATTGTGTGTTTGTAAAGCACAAACACTACCTGTACTCTTTTATCTATCTCAAGCAGCATTTGCCATTCTACCAGGATAGGGCACACTTTATTAACTCCAATTTAAAACACTCTTTCAACTATCCTAATTTCCTAACTTTATATTTTCTATCAACTATCTTAACTTCCCAAAATTATTTAAATCAAACTAACCCCCCTTTTGATTACCTAGATCAAATTAGAAATTCCATAAAGTCATTAATTTGCCTAAATAGAATTATCTCAACAATTTTCATTTTCATAATAATCTGTCAAAAACTTACCTAACTGGAAAGCCTGTCACCCAGGGAGTAAAAGGCCGTGAGGGTCTCCTGGTGTCCATTCACACCAAGCCAAGTAAGTGAGGAGAATGACAATGACAAACAGAAGAAATCACATCAGTAGCAAGAAGCAATCCTGAGAAGATTCTGAGAAGTTCTGGGGTCGTCCTGTACCAGAACTCACTCAATGCAGCTCATCAGGGCAGTGGGCCATTTCTCCCCGGAATTCACTTGCCCACTGCAGCGATTCCTGCATGGTGTCTGCCACTCAGGGATATGCTTGCCTCTGCATCCTTGGGTTAAAGGCATGTATTACCATGCCTGGACCTAAACTTTTCATGGCCATTATTTCTCAAGATCCAGATTAAAAGCCAAGATCTGGATCTGGATCGCAAATGTGTCCTCTATTTCTTGATTGTAGTTCATTCCAGATTAAAAGTCCAAATGAAAATAATAACCAGGTAATAACACCTATCATGTGATAATTATTCTTTGTTTCGCTGCAAATGCAGACAATAATTTTAGCAGAGTGGGATCATGCCCTGACATTACCATTTCCTTAATCTGTTTTTATCAGTTGAACACAAGATTCAGCTCTATTGTACTTCCTGAAGCCCCTTTGATGCTTGAACAATACATTTTGTCCTTTTTCTTTTAAAGCTTGCTATACTTGATCAAAACACTTTTCCTGAGATGAAACTAGAGAACAAAGTTTATGTTGGGCTTTTCTGAGTCTTTGTTCCTCAATGCTTAGCCTCAGGCATATTCTTCAGGTAATGGCAAAAAAAAAAAAAAAAAAAAAAAAAAAAAAAAAAAAGAAAGAAAGAAAGAAAGAAAGAAAGAAAGAAAGAAAGAAAAAGCCAACAAAACAAAACAACCCCCCCCAAACAGGAAGCAAAACAAAACAAAAATAAAGCAGTCATGTTTTTTCCCAAAATATTACAAAAACTGCCTAGGCCACATACTAATATTCTTCTCCATTGAAACCTCTTGGGCCAGGTCTGCAGAGTTCTCACCAATGGTTTCCATATTCCTACAAGGACAATCCATTATGTCCCACCCTTAGTTTTCTATTGCTTCCCTAATCCAAAATTCCTACATCTACATTCCTCCAAACAAAACTTGCTCGGGCCTATCACATCAATACCCTAGTAGTCCCTGGTATCAACTCTGTCTTAGGGGTTGATTCCATTGCTTATTCCATTGCTGTGAAGGAATACCATGATGACGGCAACTCTTATAAAGAACATTTAATTGGGGATACCTTACAGGTTCATAGGTTCATAGGTTTATTATCATCAAGGTGAGAGCGTGACAGCTTCCAGGGAAGCATGGCACAGGATGGACTGATAGTTCTACATCTTCATCCAAAGGAAACCAGGAGAAAACTGGCATCCCCAGGTAGCTAGGAGGAGGGCCACAAAGCCCACTCCCACAGAAACACACTTCCTCCAACAAGGCCATGTCTACTCCAACAAGGCCAAATCTCCCAATACTTCCACTTCCCAGGCCAAGCATATTCAAACCATAATAGTTATCGTATTTCCTTTTTTCAGGGAGATTTATATTCTTCCACTTGAATGTTCCTCATTACTTATCTACTATGGGTCTGTGGATTGTATCACAGTTATGCTTTACTTTATCAATAACATCCACTTATAAATGATTACACACCATGCTTGTCTTTCTTAGACTGTGTTAACTCAGTCAGGATTTGTTTCCTAGTTTGCCTGTAAATTTTTCACGATGATTTTTCTTTTGTTTATTTGTTTGGCTTTCAAAGGCAGGGTTTTCTCTGTGTAACCTTGCCTGTCCTGGAACTTAATACCTGCAAACTCAGAAATCTTCCTGCCTCTGCCTCCCAAAGCCTGGGATAAGGCATGTGCCACTATCACCTGGTTGCTGCCATTGTTTTTAACAGCTGAGTAACACTCCATTGTGTAAATGTACCACCTTTTCCTTATCTATTCTTCAGCTGAGGGATATCTGGGTTGTTTCCGGTTTCTGGCTATTACAAATAAAGCTAGTATGAACATAGTTGAACAAGTGTCCTTGCAGTATGATGGAACTTCCTTTAGATAAATGCCCAGGAGTGGTACAACTGTCTCAAGGTAAATTGCTTCCTAATATTCTGAGAAACCACCATATCAATTTTCAAAGTGCCTGTACAAGTTTTCACTCCCAATAGCAATAGAGTATTCCCCTTGGTCCACATCTTCCCTAGCATGAACTGCCACTTGTGATTTGTTCTTAGCCATTCTGACAGGTATAGGACAGAATCTCAGAGTCATTTTTATTTGCATTTCCCTGCTATCTAATGATATTAAACATTTCTTTAAGTGTTTTTGACCATTTGAGATTTCTCTGTTAAAAATTCTGTATAGGTCTATCCTTATTGATAGATTATTTGGGGCTTTTTTGTTGTCTAGTTTCTTGCATTGTTTATATATTTTGGAAATTTGTCTCCTTTCAGATGTAGTGTCGGTTAATATCTTTCCCCATTCTGTTGTTTTGTTCCATTGACATTATCTTTTGCCTTATAGAAGCTGTTCAGTTCCATAAGGCCTTATTATCTAGTTGCTAATCTTGTACCTATTGTCTCCAGTGTGAATGCACTCAAGGCTTTTCTCCCTTTATCTTCTATCAGGTCCAGTTTATCTGATTTTAGTTTGAGGTTTCGGTTTACTTGTTGCATTCTTATACATGCAGATATCCAGTTAGACCAGTATAATTTGTTGAAGATGCTTTTTTTTTATTGTATAATCCTAGCTTCTTTATTGAAAATAAGATATCCATAGGTGTGTGGATTTATTTCTGTGTCTTTGATTCACTTCCATTGAATCTCCTGTTAGTTTTTATTCTAAAACTATTCAGTTTTTATTACTGTAACTCTGTAGAAGAGCTTGAAATCATGGATGGTGATACCCTCAGAAGTTCTTTTACTGTACAGTTTTTGTCTTAGATATCCTGGGTTTTTTGTTTTTCCATGAGTTTTTTTTTTTCAAGATCTGTAGAGAATTGTTTTGGGATTTTGATAGAGACTGCACTGAATCTGTAGATCTCTTTTGGTAGATGGCTATTTTTACTCTGTTAATCCTATGTATTGATCTATTTTCACTGTGTTCCAAAACTTTGGATATTATGTACATTCATTTTCAAGTCTTTAAATTCTTTCTTTATTTCTGCTTTGACCAAGTGATCATATAATAGAGTAGTTCATTTTTGTAGGATGTTGGTTATTTCTTTTATTGTTGAAATACAACTTGAATCCATGGTGGTCTGATAAGATACAGGGGGTTATTTCAATATTCTTGTATTTGTTCAGAGTTTCTTTATGTGGTCAGTTTTGAAGAAGTTTCCATAAGTTGCTGAGAAGAAGGCATAGTATTTGGTGTTTGGGAAAAATGTTCTATAGATATCTGCTAGTTCCATCTTAATCAAAATGTCTGCTAATTCCATTGTTTATTTAATTTCTATCTGGATGACCTGTCCATTGGTGAAAGCGGGGTCTTGAAGTCTGCCATTATTAATGTGAATTTTGATATGTGATTTAAGCTTTAATAATATTTCTTTTGCAAATGTGGGTACCCTCACATTTGAGGCATAGGTATTTATGATTAGATGTCATTTTGATGGATTTTTCATTTGAATATGAAATGTCCTTCCCCATGCCTTTTGATTATGTTTTTCAGAAGCCTATTTTGTTAGAGTAGCTATTCCAACTTGTTTCTTGGGACCATCATTTTCTAACTTTTTACTCTGTTATAATGTCTATATTTGATATTGACATGTATTTCTTGTATGCAGCAGAAGGATGAATCCTATTTCTGCATCCATTCTGTTAGCCTGTTTCTTTTTATTGCAGAATTGTGTCTATTGGTATTGAGAGATATTAATGACCACTGATTGTTACTCCCTGTTATTTTGTTGGTTTTGTTGTTGATGATTTGTGTGTGTGTGTGTGTGTTTGATTTTGTTGGTGTGGCATTATATCCTGTTTTTATAGGTGTAGTTAAAACCTTTTTAGCTTGGACTTTTCATTCTAGCATCTCCTGTAGTAGATACTGTTTAAATTTGACTTTGTAATAGCTTGTCTTCTCTATTGGCTGTGATTGAAATCTTTGCCAGATATAGTTGTCTGGGCTGAAATTTGCAGTCGCTTAGAGTTTGCAAGACATGTTGAGGCTTTTCGGGCCTTTACAACCTCTGTTGAGAAATTGGGTATAATTGACTTGGTATGTTACTTAGCCTTTTATCAGTTTTTAATATTCTTTATTTTTCTCAATGTTTAGTGCTTTTAATGTTATTTGCCATATTGAATTCCTTTTCTATTCCAATCGATTTTGAGTTCTGTAAAGCTTCTTATAGCTTTACTGCCTTTTCCTTCTTTAGGTTAGGAAAATTTTCTTCTATGATTTGGTTGAAAATATTTTCTGGATTTTTGAGCTGGGAATCTTTTTCCTTCTATTCCTATTATTCCTTGATTTGGTCTTCTCATAGTGTTCTAGATTTCCTGGATGCTTTGTGTTAGGAACTTTTTAGATTTACCATTTTCTTTAATTACTGTTTCAATTTCTTCTGTGATACCTTGCATGCCTGAAAGTCTCTCCTCTATCTTTTGTATTCTGTGGGTGACGCTTGTGTCTGTAGTTCCTGTTCACTTACCTAAATCATCCATCTCCTGCATTCTCTTGCTTTTTGATTTCTTTATTGTTTCTATTTCCATTTTTAGGTCTTGAACAGTTTCCTGCATTTCTTTTACCCATTTATTTGTGTTTTCTTGGATTTAAGATTTGCTCATTTCCACTTCCAGTACCTTTATCATCTTTAGATGATTGGATTTATGTCATTTTCTTGTGGTTCAGATACACTGGAATATACAGGACTTGTTGCAGCAAGGTATTTGGACTCAGGATAGATTTCTCTAAGGGATTTATTCATTTCCTCTTAAGAGCCTCTATCATCTTTAGATGATTAGATTAAGGTAATTTTCTTGTGCTTCCACTTTGTTTGAATATTCAGGGCTTGGTGTAGTAAGATATTACTCTGGTGGTGCCATATTGCCCTAGTTATTGTTAACTGTGTTCTTAATCTGGCCTCAAATAATCTGTGTTTGGGGTTATTATAGGTTTACATACTGATTTCTGACTTTATTTTTTATTGGATTTTATTTTTTTGAATGTTTTTCTTTGCTTTCTGTTTTTTTTCTCTGGTCTTCTGGCTTGAGTAGCCCATGGTTCTGGTGATCAGTGAGGTTTGAGGTCCAGTTGTATGCCTCCACTGGGATATTGGCAGCCTGTGTGATTTCTGAGGTTTGAGGCCATCAAGGTGCCATAGGTTTCTGGAAATTAGTATGGTCTCTGAGGTTCTAGATACTGGTTTGGCCTCTGAGGTTCTAGCTAACTGGGATTACTGGGGTTCCTAATACGAGAATGGCCTTCAGTAGAGTGGAAATCTTCCTCTGAGGTTGTAGGCATGGATATGGAGCCCAGGGGAGGGGTGCTTCTGGGGGACTTCTAGGCAGGGTTTAAGGGATATTAGCAGGTAGTGGCTGGTATCTTCCCTGAGGTTCCTACTACATGCTCAGCCTCTGGTAGGTCGTAATCTTCTGCCCTCCTCTGGAAACTTTAATAACACTTAATTATAGTAATTTAATTGTACTTTTTATATTGTCCTTATGTTTTCTATTTTGAAAAAGTTTTTTGATTTAAATGAATACTTATTTAACTATACAGACTCCTTTCTCATGTCAAATCAGGTGCTTTCAATTTTAGCAAATTCTTTTTAAAATATGATCAGTGTTAAAACTTTTTATATTTTTATGCTTCACAGTTCCTGCTTCATAGTTCTTATAGAATTTTGAATTAAAAGATGTGTTGTGCATATACCCAGAAGATGTTCCAACTGGTAATAGGACACATGCTCCACTATGTTCATAGCAGCCTTATTTATAATAGCCAGAAGCTGGAAAGAACCCAGATGTCCCTCAATAGAGGAATGGATACAGAAANTGTGGTACATTTACACANTGNAGTACTACTCAGCNATTAAAAACAATGANTTTATGAAATTCTTGGGCAAATGNATGTATCTGNAGGATATCATCCTTAGTGAGGTAACCCAATCACAAAAGAAGTCATTAGATATGCACTCACTGATAAGTGGATATTAGTCCAGAAACTTAGAATACCCAAGATGCAATTTGCAAAACACAAGAAAACCAAGAAGAAGGAAGACCATCATGTGGATACTTCATTCCTCCTTAGAATAGGGTACAAATACATGAAAAGAGTTACAGAGACAAAGTTTGGAGCTAAGATGAAAGGAAGGACTATCCAGAGCTACCCCACCCGGGGAACCATCCCATCATCAGCCACCAAACCCAGACACTATTGCACATGCCAGCAAGATGTTGCTGAAGGGGCCCTGATATAGTAGGGTCTTGTGAGGCTATGCCAGTGCCTGGCAAACACAGAAGTGGATGCTCACAGTCAGCTATTGGATGGAACGCAGGGTCCCCAATGGAGGAGCTAGAGAAAGTACCCAAGGAAGTGAAGGGCTCTGCAACCTTATAGGTGGAGCAACAATATGAACTAACCAGTAACCCCAGAGCTCATGTCTCTAGCTGCATGTGTAGCAGAAAATGGCCTATTTGGCCATCGTTGGGAAGAGAGGCCCCTTGGTCTTGCAAACTATATATGCCCCAGTACAGGGGAATGCCAGGGCCAAGTAGTGGGAGTGGGTGAGTAGGGGAGCAGGGGTGGGGGGACGGTATAAGGAACTTTCAGGATAGCATTTGAAATGTAAATAAAGAAAATATCTAATAAAAAAGATGTGTTGTTTAACAAAAGAAAATAACTTTACATTTTTTCTTCTGTTTTTTAAAAATTAAATTATTTTTATACTCCATATTTCCCCCCTGCCTGATAACTTTACATTTTAATCAAAATCTATACCTGTATGTATGGTGTAGTCAAAGCATGTCAATGGTACTGGAGATATATATTTTTTCTTATGAAGAAATTTAAATTAACAAACTTGTTAAGATAATAGGTGCTCTGAAGTTGATTTTGTTAAAAAACAAAAAAACCAAAAAAAAACAAAACAAAACAAACAAAAAAAAAACCACAAAAAACAGTGACTGCCAAGATACCCAACATCAGAATAAAAGTCTGGTATCTCTGGATTCAGTCTGTGGCTTTCTCCTTTCTTCTGAGCTACCTGCCTTTCTGGTCAAACTCTAAAACCTCTTATTAGGTGTTCTTAAATCCTCATTTCATTTGTTTGAAATATGAAATCATAGACACATAGTGAAAAAAAACCAACAGGCAAAATGACACAAACATAATTACATAATGTATTAGGGTTTCTATGGCTATGCTAAAATCATAGCCAAAAGCATCTCAGAGATAAAAGGATTTATTCCCACTTCTACCTCCAGATCATGCTCTGTTGCTGAGGGAAATCATGGTGGCAACTCAAGAAGGACAGGAACTTGGAATCAGGAACTAAAGCAGAAGTCAAGTAGGCTTGCTGCTTATTGGTTTCTCTACATGATGTGCTCAGCCTGATTTGTTATAGGATTAAGACACCTTCCCAGGGATGGCAGTAACTACAATAGATTGATCCTGTCTACATCAATCCTCAATCAAGAAAATTCACTACAAGCTTGTGATTTCCCAAATAACTGTAGCTTATGTCAATTTGACAAAAAATAATAAGAAAGACAAAGACAATAATATAACAATAAATCATGTACCCAGAGCCAAATAACATATAGAAAAATTATATTAAACCAAAGTGCATTCTTAGCTGAAACAAGGTTGGATCTTTATGATTTGAGATAGAAGAGTGGCTTAATGAAAGGCTAAATGGTCAAAAGGTGGTGCTTTCTATGTTTTAAAAGATAATAGAGAAGACCCCCTCATAAACAGATATACCTAGTAAGAGTAAGAAAATCCTGTTTTGTGTATCAACAGAATGATCTGCAATTCTTTAGCAAATGCCAGGGTGGGAAAGTGTCCTTGCATAACTCAGGCAGCAAGAAATATGGAATAACAAACACTCTTCCACTTAAAAAATACTTGAAAACCGCATTATCATAATTATCAAAGAGAAAAAGTGTGGGAATACCAAATGGTTGCTTTTTCTAGATGTACCTACCATTCCTTGATTTTTTTTTTTCCATTTTAATAGCTTTTTACCACTGAAAATTGAAACATTTTATTTAGCTCCAGAGATTTGATATTGGATCAGTTTCTGGGTAGGTGGAACAACAATATGAATTAATCAGTACCCCCTGAGCTTGTGTCTCTAGCTGCATATGTAGCAGAAGATGGCCTAATTGGCTATCACTGGGAAGAGAGGCCCCTTGGTCTTACAAACTTTATATGACCCAGCACAAGGGAAGGCCTGGGCCAAGTAGTGGGAGTGGGTGGGTAGGGGAGCAGGGGTGGGGGGGTATAGGGAACTTTCGGGATAGCATTTGAAATGTAAATAAAGAAAATAATAATAAAAAAATTAAAAAAAAAAGAAATTGGATCAGATATTTTTGTATAGGAGGAGTTCACTTAGGTCTTTCCATAGTATTTCAGGATTGATCATGTGTGTTTGTTGGAATATGAGGGTGTTCTAGACTCTAAGTGAACATCCATTGTCTTAGTGTTCTATTGTCACAGCAACTTCTATAAAACAAAACATTCAATTGGGGCATGCTTATAGTTTCAAAGGTTGAGTTCATTATCTTCTTGGCAAGGAGCATGGTAGCACACAGGCAAATATAATGCTGGAGCATTTGAGAGTTCTACACCTGGATCTTCAGGTTTCAGGAAGAGATTGATAGTGGTTTGGCCCCCTGAAACCCCAAAACGCATTCCTCATGACACACTTCCTCTCATAAAGCCATATCAATCACAACAATGCCACACAACCTAATTCTTCTAGGTAGTGCCACTTCCTTGCAACTGATAATTCAAAGATATTCACCTATGGGGACATTCTTATTCCAACCACCACACCCTTCATATGCGCATCCTTGGCTGAGTCAACAGGCAAGGATACGTGGTCTTAGACATGCATATGTGGCCTGACCTGAGATGTTCCTTCCTACCTTCTTTTACTTTACTCTTGGTAGAGGAAAAACATGTCTCCTACCCATGACATCTTTATGGTTGTACTTCTAGAATTGCTAAACTGAGATGGACAAGGTTGTAGTCAGAGGTTACTAGAAAATCCAAAATTAGATATTGGCATACTTACAGGATAAACATGATGAATTCTAGTAAGTAAACAAATGTTCTTATGCAGCTATTCTCAACATATGGGTCATGACCACTGGGGGACAAAGTATCCTTTCACAAGAGTTGTTTAAGACCATTGGAAAACACAGATATTTACATTATGATCCATAACAGTAGCAAAGTTATAGTTATGAACTAAAAACAAGAATGATTTTGTGGTTGGGTTTACAACAATGTGAGAAACTCTATTAAATGGTTACAGCATTAGGAAGGTTGAAAGTTATTGCACTAATGTAATTTTCCAAAAAAAATAATGGATCTGTTCTCAAAAATATAATAGGATATTCAACAGCCAATTCAGAGTAACCCAACAGACTACTGGCCAAATGAATGTGAGTGCTTGAGTATGTGAGTACCCAATGAGAGCTCATCACTACCCATCTCAAGAGTAAATAAGGATGGGCTGGCACAAATGGCTTGTTAGTATCTATACATAACATCAATATAGTGACTACACCAATGAGAGTAGATCACTCTTGGGGGCCCATGTTATGTTGAACTATTAACAACTCCCACTCAAAGGGAAAAAGGCTAATTGATTCTGAGCAAAATATGAATAACTATGGATCAACAAAACAGATTAATGTTGCCTCTAAAACATATTGCAATGTAAAGAGTGGTACATAAGAACATAGTCACAGATGAAAAAAAATAATAAACTAAGGATTTTTCCAATTAAGTTGTGGTGTGGAAGGAGAGTTGGGAAAAAGAAAAAGAAAAACAAAATAGCCACTATGGCTGAGTAATGTCCTTGAATATACATAACCCTGACCACATCTCTCCTGAAACACATAACTTACATTGTAAGTTTTCCCAGAGACCTAGCAGGAAAGAGAGGCCATCTTTAGTTCAGTCTCTACCAAAAACATTATGTGAGACCTTGTTACATTCCCTGAGCAGGCTCCATTCCTTCACAAATGGCTCATCTATAAAATACCACCATTAGGATTAAAACTATCCAATGAAAGAAGGACAAAGAAGCTAAGTTTATATGAAAGACCTTACTTTGTTGTATTCCTCAACTCATTATTTTATGAACTAGAGTTAGTCCAAGCCTGTGCATGAACATTAAGTAAGTCAGTTTTCCTGAACAAGCCTCAGTATCCCGTCTCTTTGTTAAGAATCTCACAAGTATGTTACAGCCAAGTGGAGAAAACTCTGCTGTAGGTTTTATATGTTACTCAATGATAGTCCTAGATTTTTTTTTTTTTTGGGGGGGGGAGCAAAGAGTTTATTTAACTTATACTTCAGCATCACTGTTCATCAATAAAGGAAGTCAGGACAGAAACTCAAAAGAGACAAGAACCTAGAAGCAGGAGCTGAAGCAGAGGCCATGGAGGAGTGCTGCTTACTGACTTACTCTCATGGCTTTCTCAGCCTTCTTTCTTATAGAACCCAGGATCATCAGCCCAGGAGTTGTACTGCCCACAATAGACTGGGCCCTCTCCCATCAATCACTAATTAAGAATATACCCTCACAGTCTTGCTTACAACCTGCTCTTCTGAAAGCATTTTCTCAATTGAGGTTCCTTTCTCTCAAAATGGATAGTCCTAGATTTTTGGTTGGTACCTTTTAGTGGTCTGTAAAGTTAAAACATTTCCAGTTTTTTTTTTTTCCCTGAAAACTGAAAGAATGCTAGGTCAGAAAAAGAGGTGGTCAATGAATATCTATTAAATTACCTAAAGGCAGCAAGAGATAAATTGGCTTTGAATCTGCAGCATTATTCTAACACAGTAAATTCTAATTAACCAACCCTGTAGCATCTTTAAAACTGGTTTACTTTCTGTTGGCATGATGAACACCATAACCCAAAGCAACTTGAGACAGAAAAGGAAGGCTTATGTGTCTTGCTTGTAATCCACTATGGAGGGAAGATGGGGCAGTAATTCAAGCAGGAGCAGAACTTGGTGGCAGGAACTAAAGCAGAGACTGTAGAAGAATGATGCTAATAAGCACCTAAGCCTCAGCTTCCTTTTTGATACCACCCAGAATTACCCATCTAATGTGCTTCCACCCCATGGTGGACTGGCCTGTCTCACATCTATTGTTAATGACAGAAATGACCCACAACCTGCCTGCAGGTGAGTGGTTGAGGTTTCTTCTCCCCAGGTGACGCTAACCATGGAAACTTGAGAATAAGCTAATCAGCACAATAGTCCTGTCTTGTTTCTGGGAGTAACCGTTCGTACCTCATTTCCCAAAATGTTAGATTGAAATCTTTCCATAAAAATATTACTATAAAACAACCTAGAAGTCTACTTCTAGCTAAAGTGTTATAAAAGTACAAAATGCAGATAGGTATAGAAACAGAGTAACAAGAATTTGTGACATGGCGTACTTCTTAGAGATTTCACCACTCATTCATTCTGCCTTCTGAAGGACTAAATGATGCATGTTCTTTAGTAAGAATTACTCTCAATTGCATAGAGAGGTAGGTAAACAAAAATATCAAATGTGGGTAACTGCATCTGTGTCTCCAAATGCCTTCCCGGTGGTATAGTGAAGGAGGAGGCAGAAGAAGCCATGATATGGTCCTCTCCTGATTTTTTTTTCAGATTTTTTAATTAATCATTTTTATTCATTTATATTTCAAATGATACTCCTTTTCCAAGTTACCAATCCACAAATCCCCCATCCCATCACCTCTCTCCCTACTCTTTGCCTGTATGAGGGTGCTACTCTACCCACTCACCAACTCCAGCCTCCCCACTCGAGTATCCCCCTATTCCAGGGCATCAAGCCGCCACAGGACCAAGGGCCTCCCCTCCCATTGAAGTAAGATACATTCATCCTATGCTACATATATAACTATAGTCATGGATCCCTCCATGTATACTCGTTGGTTGATGGTTTACTCTCTGGGAGCTCTCCACAGTCTGGTTAGTTTATGCTGTTCTTCCAATGGGGTAGCAATCTACTTTAGCTCTTTTAGCCTTTCCCCTAGCTCTTCCATTGGAGTCCCTGGGCTCAGTCGATGGTTAGCTGTTACTATCTGCATCCATCCTGGTCAGGTGAATCTCATTTAATATTTTGCCAAAAACATTTTTAAAATTATATCTAACCATAAAATGACCAGAAACAGAATGAAGTCTGCTGTGTGTCTGATGACCCTCAGATTTCAGACACTATGCTGGTGGTCCTTCTGGCTCAGTCCCTAGTGAGAGAAATAGCTTTATCAATTCATTCTCATTTAGAGGGATTGACAACCTATTCCCAAGCAAAGGGAAGTGGTGCCCTTCAGGCTATCTATGGATACATGAAGTGGGCCAGGAACAGATTTTAATAAGTTTCATTGGACTGAAATGATGTAGACTCGCTTTGGCACAACAGGAATGCTCAAAACCTAAAATATCTATAATGTGACACCCATTTGTCTCTACAGGTCAAGCATGTTACAATAGATAATCTCAACTCCCTAAACCATTTAGATATCCTCAATTTCATCTAAAAGATATTCTTATGTAAGAACTAATAATTAGGGAGCCCAAATTTGGAATTTAGTATCTCTAACATAATATTCTTTTTTCCCCATTCCTGTACTTTATATAATATTCTCAAATACCTATTCCTTCTAACATTTGCTGTTTCCATCTCTTGATATGCAGGCTTAAATAAATGTGCAAAACATCTTAACAACTGGTGGTTCTGTAGTCTTTGTCAATTTTTGTTTTTCTTCTTTAATATATCTATTGTGCATCATGTTGAATGAACAACATGTGAAATAAAGTTATCTCTAGTATCTTTATCTTTAATTCTAAGAATGTTTGTGGACTTTCAAAGGCATCCTGCTACTGGTTGATATGTAGATTCTTTTACAATATTTTTTTGGGGGTGGGGTGGGAGCAGTTGGTGGCCAACAAGCTTTTAGGCAGAGAAGGTAGAAATAGAAATTAATTTTGGAAAACAGAGTCATATTATGCCAAAGTAATCAGTAAACAAGCAACGATTGATTCAGGTCTAGAGAAAAGGGTTGTTCTACTCAGAACTGAGAGTTATGGAGTCATGTGGCCTCTGGCTTTCTGCCCCTTGGGAAATCCCTTTCCTGTTTGTCCTCACTAGTACATTCCACTTACATAGACACAGATAAAATAGTCTGGCTCCCTTAATAATCCTTCAGCAGCTGTTGAGAAATGATTCAACATTGGAAGAATACCCTGTCCCTGTGAAACCAGTGCTAATTAAGAGAGAGGCCCCAGGACCACCCAGATGTGTTCATTGCCTTCAGATGCTAAAGAACATGTGCACTGTGCAAACTTCTCACAGCAACCTCATTGGGACTTTCAAGGAACCGTGTGTTCAGAATTTGGCTTCTTGTGTCCATTTGAACACGGGGAAGAATATATTGACCAACATTCCAACTATTACTCTCATCTCTGATGAACTGGAATTACAGGCCTTTGTTTTGGAGAAACTAGTTTTAGCTGCAGGTATTCAGAGAATCCAATTTCTGCTTCTGGTTTAACCTGAAGAACCATGGCTGATTCAGGTGGCCTTATCAGTGGCCACCTCACTACTACTGAGTGATGCTCATTCTCCACCCCTGTACCTCAAATCTATAAGTTTACCTCAGAATCTCCTGAGTTCTAAGGTCCTCTTTGTCTTGTGCCATGATTGCTATTTTTAATTTGACTTTCTCTGATTTTGTAGGCATTTCCTAAAATAATATTTATGGATAAGTTAAAAAGATCATGACTGATGACTTGATCAAGACTAAGGAAAGCTTACTTAACTATCTGAAAACAAGATTCATTTATCCTGTCTACCATGCACTCTAGTTTCACAGTTCAGCTGTTTTACATGGCAGATGTGTGCTGCTTTTGAGCCCAAAGTGCTGGAGGTTGTCCATTTCACTTAAAATTTGATCCTTGAAGTTGTCTTCAATAGACTGAATGTTTTTACCTTTAACAAATACATCTGGTAAAATCCTAATCTTCAAGAAGATGGTAGGAAGCCAGTTAGGCTATGAGGAAGAATCCTTTCTGGTGGGATTAGTGCTTATCTGAGCAGAAACAGGAACAAACTCCCTCTGTCTTTTTCATGAGGGTATAGAAGAAGAGTGACATCTGTGAATCAGAGGAAAGCTTCATACAGATACTGGATTTATAACTGCCAAGTGCTTTCCTTTCCCCAGACTGTGAGAAACAAATATATGTAGTTTTAGTGTTGTAAGATCTAGTGTTATAAGAATTCCTTCCCAGAGGTAATGGAAAGAACATGTATCGCCATTGACAAGCCATATGACAATCTCAACACAGCAGTTCACCTTGGAGAACCCATGAGTTTATTGGCTTTACGACCTATGCACAAAGTCTTACTTGCGGGAGAATAAGTGACCCCAAAGAAGCTGCACTGAACTAATCATGGAAAATGACTACCTCATGACCACACAGATGGAGTTCCCTTTCAGTTCTTCAATCTCATTCTGGGTACTCTAGCTTACTCTAATATCTACCAAGATCACAAGGCCAGGTACAATTAGATTCGAGCTGTCTGGAAGGTATGCCAAAGAGTGATTGGAATACCAGTTGATGTCCAATAATCCTCTTTACCTCCTTTTTCTAGGAGTTAATATTTATAGTCAACAAGTCATGAGGGGGGTCTCTCGCAAGTAGTCAAAACTGTTCTGATTAAAACAGTGGCTCTTCTGCTTGGAATACAGGGCTGTACAACATAGTATATCGTGTTCTTGATTTGTAACTGCTATTTGTTTATTGAGCCAGGGTATTGATCTGTAGTCTTGAATTCATAATCCTCTGGTTGTAGTTTCTTCTCCCTCCTCTCCAGCATTGAAGTTGAAGTGGTTACAATCTTACTTGGCCCAGCTTGTAGTATGTTGTGTGGGCTTCCTGGAGTGACCAAGATAGTACCCTTTCAGAATTCTCAGAGATGCTAATTCTCACATTCTTAGCAGGAAGCACCTATCTTCATGTGTATGTCGCCCATATTTTGTCTAGCCTCATTTCTTGCCGTTATTAGCTATGTCTTACTCCCCTAAAAGCAGCATTGTACTTTCACACTGTTTTCTTTCTCAGGTAAAGATTTCTCAACACTTTAACTACATTCATACTGCCACCACAGATAATCGTCTGGTGACAGCTCTGTCTAGTTCAGGTGGTTGATCATTCCCACATGTGTTTGACATCAGTGCTTCTCAGGTCAGTAATAATGCTTTATTCAGCATATACTGAGTGCGTATTTTAAAATTAAAAAAGAAAAAGACTCAGAAAAGTTTCCACAGGCAAACAAAATGTCTATCTACTCTATGACACAAAAATCAGGCGTGGGATTAAGATGTAGTGCTACAAAGTAGCCAAACATAATGTTTGGGCCTTGAAGGCCCACTAAAGTAAGACCAGGAACCTGGCTTGGAAGTGCTGAGAGCCATAGATATTCTACTTTATGTAGATTTTTACAAATATTAATCACATTTTGCACATGTACATAATATATATTGAGTACTCTTAAGCCTTTATATCCCTACTGGCCTGTCTACTTGCCTTCCACTCTACATAGATGGCAAGGAAGTCATTTCTGTCCTCTTTAAGTCCATTCAAGTGTTGGTCATCTTTGAATGTTTTAAACTTGCTAAACATGTTTTAAATAAAAAAATAACTGTTTCTTGAGTTTTATCAACGCGAGTTATACATGAACATTACTTTTGGATCAGTGATTTGGGGAAGGCACATATTTTTTAGGTGTTCGTGACCTCAAGCGAATGTTTTGATCTCTCTCTCTCTCTCTCTCTCTCTCTCTCTCTCTCTCTCTCTCTCTCTCTCTCTCTCTCTCTCTCTTTTGTTCATTCATTAGTTTGTTCATTTGTTTGTTATTTTGGACCTGGATATCCAGATTAGGATGTTGGATTTTTTATAGGATTTTAGCCCACCAGGCCGGAATTCTAAAGTGGGATTGTGGGCTAGGTGAGCTGGGAGAGCCTCAGAAGGGTGGAGCCATGGCTGAGGAGAGTAGGGCCCGAGCAATAAAGTAGGGGTGCTGTGGCACATAGGACAGGAGATAGAGCTGGCCAGGCTTGGGTGAAAGATTAACTTATCGGACCTGGATAGATCATGTGTGGGAGCTAGGATACACAGGATCATAAGTAGAAAGGTCTTAGCAGTTGGATGTCATGGAGCAGCTCTGATTTTCCATACTCGAAAGGAGTAGGCCTGGACCAGAGGGTAGTGTGACCGGGATGTCTTATTAGAGTTGTGGCTGGAAGGACCTCAAGGATTAACTGTAGGATGTACAGAGGCCAAGCAGGACAGTGTCAGAATGATGCTTGGGACTGCTCCAGGAAGCAGGATTGAGGGTAGAGGAAGTGACCAGGCAGATATGACTTGCCAGGGCCAAGGTTAGAGGGATCACATGGGGAAGTGTGCAAGTCAGGAGACAGAACTGAAAAGGGTCAGGATGGAGATCACCCAAAAGGTCTAAGGCACAGAGCAGCTGTGGAGCACATGACTGGAGTTGGTACATGTCTTAGTTTTTTTTTTTTGTTTGTTTGCTTTGTTTTTTTTAACATATAGTCTTATTCTCTTTTAAGTTTAAATTCCCTAAAAGCAAGCACCACATTTATATTACAACTCTAAGAAAAGATCACCAGGGTGTGTTGGGAAGCTTCAATAAAGATTTGTAAACTAAAAGACTTTATATTGAGGTATGAACTCTAAAAATCATCTCTGCTATGCTATGAGCTATGCTGCCTTTAGAACTACAACAGGGACGGTGAATTTGTCTCAACATGTATGCCCACATGACACATCTCAATTTCTATTAATTCTCCTGTCCCACAGGTCTGCAGTTAGAGTGTCTAGTGGTGGTTTGGAAAGCATGCTTTAGAAAATAGTGGTGCTCTTGCTCTCTTGCTTCTCTCTTGCCCTCTTGGGCTCTTCCCTTCCCCCTTCCCTTCCAATTCCCTTCCCCCCTCTCTCCACATGTTCATGGCCAGCCTCTATTTCACTATTTTCTCCCTCTCTCTGCCTTTCTCTGCTTACACTACCCTTTAACTCCCCTCCCCATGCCCTGAATAAACTCTATTCTACAGAAAAGAAAGAAAGAAAGAAAGAAAGAAAGAAAGAAAGAAAGAAAGAAAGAAAGAAAGAAAGAAAATGGCATAAGCCCAGAGAGAAAACTCAGCAATTAGGTGCACTGACTGTCCCTGAAAATGACTTCTTTTTTTCACCTTGGAGTTTTGATCACTTCTCTGAGTTTGTTATCTTGCAGAAGGCAGGGAGGAGTCAAAGTTTTCATCATGAGTACCTCCCATTATTGCCTAGCTTATGCTATAGGCATCTACTTCTGGCTACAGTAGAGCACCAGCAGTTATTTTATGTATATATCTGCTTTTGGAGAGGGGACATTGTTTTTCTAGGGGAGAACTTGGTGGTTGTCAACATTTTTAAGGGTAGGGGTTGAGGATTTGGCCTTAGGCAGCTAGCAGACTCCAAGATTAGAAGGATAAGCTTGATTAGAACTAAGCTGTGCTGAGAGAGGAAGATAAATGACTGATAAAAACATTTGATTAACTGAAGAAATTGACAGAGAGGCATTGCTGGAGGTCTTTTTCCAATCTTGGCATCTTTTAACAGAGCTTGGGGTCAATGGTAGCAGAATTTGATGGTGTTGACCAGATGATGAGGCTTGAAGCTTGTCTCCTGTAGGTGACAGGGACAGGTACTAACAGGTGATAGTTCTAAATGGGTTTCTGAGCTACATGTTCTTCAAATGTCTTTCTGCAGTCTTTAAAACAGAAGGGTCACTTGAAGTTACTCTCTGGAGTTCCAACTCTTTCAGAGGGCCAAGAAGGTGGTGGGATTAAATGCCTGCAGGAAGAATGCACATCATGCCACATTTCCCTTTGACTGAGAAGAAAACAAAACCCTTCTACCTGTCTTGGTGGCATAGATACATGGGCTGAGAGGGACAACGGAGTTGGTCAAAGGCAACACATTCATGTTTGCATCCTGCTCCCAGGGGCTTGCAGTATCCTTCTTGCATTTTCTGTGATGGGAAACAAAATCAGCCCTGTGTCCCTGTGTGTGGGTGTTCACTCTGCTAGACTGTTTATTTTATGTCTCTGGCTTGGCACTGAGGGGAGATTGAAAAGGACCAGCCCCAGGAGCTCCTGATCTACTCCTCATGAATGCTGCATTCATCACTTAGACGTAATATATTTATAATCTGGGCCAATGCAACATGACCTTGTTTAATTCTAAATATATCACAGGCAGCCAGACATGGGAACTGCTGGCTTTAAATCAGATGTGAGATGTGTTAGCCGACAAAGAGTTGGTTATAATTCTGTTGATCTCTTTCAGTTTGATAGGTTTCTTTCTTTGCTACTTTTATAAGACAAAAATGGAAAAGGTAGTAGATGAAGTGAATGTGGTAGGGGCTCCTCCTATAGCTGGACTTCAGGGAAATCAAGAGTTGTTCCTGTGATCATTCCGCTGGGCTGTGGGGAAATGTAAGTATGCCTTGGGTTTGGATCTGCCAACACAAGTTAGCTAATTTCTAAGACCCCTTCCAATATTCTAGAGACATTAATCATGAAAAAACAAACAAACAAACAAACAAAAATAAGGAACAAAAACAATAGTCACTTTTTTTTTTTTTTTTTTTTTTTTTTACTATTTCCCCGTGCAGCAGTGTTTAACAGAGGTCACCAGAAATGGTTAAGGACAATTTTATCCCTCTCACATCTTTGTTTCGGCCATGCCTGTGTATAAATATTTTTTTTAGCATGACAACTCCAATCCCATCAAGATCTTCTACCCAGTTCTTCCTTTATTCTGCTATAAACATTTGTTCCAAATATAGCTTCAGTTTCTATAATGTAAATTGTACTTATGCTGGCATCAGGAATGGTGGTGTTTAGTGAGTCCTGAGAATTTTACTTTCCTGATTGTACAATGGAGACCTGTGTGGGCATTGAAGCTTTAAGGCACGTTGTTATTCAAGTACATACAGCTGTAGAGCTGATGCTCTCTCTCCCACTCATCCACATTCCCACCCACCTACCTATCCACTGTTTCCCCTGCTACAAAGTATTCTATCTTGGATATGAAACGAGTCAGGGCTAAACTAATTAACTAACCAGCAGTGATCTACAGCTTTAGTATCTTGCATTCCTGAAGATTTATCCCATTTCAAATTCATTGCCATTTTCCTCCAGGGAAATAAAGATTGCTGCCTATTAAAGATGGGGACAGAAAAAGGCACCTTCACTGGAGACAGCCTGTACAAGAAAATAATACTGTAATCATTCCCTCCAATCAGCTGAAAAGGATTAAATCTTCTGCTTCTAAAGTAATGTTCCGATTGAGCCTTGGGGAAGAATAATTCATGATTAGGGAGAAGGCTGGCCTAGCAAATGTGAACATTATGTCCATTACTTAAACACACTTCCTGGGCTGACTGCTAATGTACCCAAGGGACTCACAGCCCCAGCAACTGATGGGCGCAATGAAACGGGCAGACAAGGACAAGAAGCATTATCATCTGCATTCAACAGCACTACACAGACTTTACCACTGCTAAATCACTGCCTTTGGTAAATAGCCCAGATAACTCATTTTAATAGAAGAATTCTTCTCTTCTTTATGTGTATTAAACAACAGACTCTTCTGAGTGGTGGCAGTGTATTGATTCCTGGGAAAGGCCGTGTGAATACCAATTCTGTAATTTATGCTGTTTTGTGGCTCTGGCTCTTTTTGTTATGCATAGTGTATTAAACATTCAATAGCTCAATTTAATCTTTGCAGCCAAATTGCACAGCACATCTTGCCAGATAGTGGTTGTTTCATATACACAGCCCATCTGCTTCCTGTTCTATAATTCATTCAGTAGGCAAAGTTTCTGGCAGCCTCAGGATAATATATATATATATATATATATATATATATATATATATATATATATTCTCCTTAGGGTACCAGAAGTGCTTGGCACTCAATTAGTTTTCTGGGTATCTAGTTCTGTGTGTGTATGAGTAGGGGTGTGTGTTTCCACTTTTATGTGAATTAGATATGGGAATAGTTGCTATATTCAGAGTCCTCATCTGGACAACTTTTCATAAACTTGTGGGGCTTCACAAGACCAAAAGAAAGTCAAAATAGTTAAAAAGGAAACACAATGATCCTTCTCTGCTGGGAAATTATCAACAGCAATAAAATGTGTTCTTTTGACCATCCCTATCTAAATAGATTGATTTATATCTTGTGGGAGAAAAATAAATAAAACAAACCAAACAGTCGTATAAACTCTTGGCTCCTTTCTCTGGATAAACCACAAGGGAAAGGCTCTCTTTTGGTGATGTTTGTTTTCCCTCGGTTCCTCCCTTCTTGGATCCTTGCCCTATCTCTTAAGGCCGATGGTAACTTTGTCCTTTCCCCATCTCCACTTTCTGTTTACTTTTAAAGAAGGCAGTGCCTAAATGTTACCCAGTGGAAAACTGCATTTGCTAGTTATTGACATTTTCCGGCAACTTCCTGTACAAATGCCTGATTTTCAGAGCATTTTATGGCCTTTATACCACACTCAAGGGACATGGGCCACCCTGGGTCTTAGATGATCATTTTAAACCTATTTGGGAAAGTGACCCAAGAATCCATCTTATAGGCTAAAATTACAGCCTCTCAGCACAAGTAGATCATCCATGCCAATGACCTCATTTTACAGTGTGGAACTGCCTGAACTTGGAGAATGCTTTAGAGCATGACCAAGCAGGCAGTACAAATAGCTCCACAATGTTTCTGAACCCATGAGGGAAGCTGAAAGGAGCCAGAGGACAATAGACATGCAAAACCTGCCAAGAGTCTGAACCAGGGAGTTTGTGGAACTGGTTTCTTTTTTTTTTTCTGTGGTGACATTAAGTGATATTATGTATCTTTAATGGCTTGAGAGGCCAAACAAAACATAACTACAAGTCTGAAAGAACCAGTGTTTGTGCTCTTCACTAACAGCTTTATAGTCCTTGGTGTTGCAAACAGCTATCTACACTTTCAGTCCTGAGTGGTAATTTAACTTCTTACCTGATCCTCTGTGTGTGTGTGTGTGTGTGTGTGTGTGTGTGTGTGTGTGTGTGTGTGAGAGAGAGAGAGAGAGAGAGAGAGAGAGAGAGAGAGAGAGAGA
>NC_034595.1:25042656-25048708 GCF_900095145.1 Mus pahari | reverse complement strand
TGTGTGTGTGTGTGTGTGTGTGTGTGTGTGAGAGAGAGAGAGAGAGAGAGAGAGAGAGAGAGAGAGAGAGAGAGAGAGAGAGAGAGTAAGTAAATGCCTGTGAGTGACCTTTGGTGATTCTCACCAGGACTTCTGGAATTACTTTCTTTTGGACTCTGGGTAAAAAATCTGCCTATTGGAGACATGCCATGCTCGTGAGTATGTTACCTTGAATGAGAATGAGAATGGAAGCCAAAGTGACCATGACTGGAGCCCATTAAAATAAGAGCAGAAGAAGTCAGAGATTCTAAGAAGCTTCGATGTGATATGATTAGCCTTGAGAATAGATAGAGCCACATGTAAGGACACAGAGCCCAAAGGAACTGACCGTGGCTACTGGCCAACAGCCTGGAAATGGATACTTTAGATCTGTTGCCACAAGAAACTACATTCTGCCAGCAACCAAGTGAGTGTGTATGTGAATTCTTTCCCCAAATCTCAGCATAAGAGCCTTACTGGCCAACATCTCACTTTTAGCCTGGAAATTCTAAGAACAGAACCCTGCAGAGCCACGTGGAACTTCTCGTTTACAGAACTGTAGACTAACAGATGGATGTTGTAAACTACTTAAATCACGGTGATGGCTATATAGTAGCAGCAGATAGGTTTGGCTCTCCTTTGCAGCCTGGCCATCAGTGCTAAAGTGTAGCCTCACCTATGTATGCACAGTCTTTGCCATGAGCTTCTGTTTCCTATTTTCATGTGGAGAGAGGGAAGCAGGTTATGAGAAGGACATAGTAGGGATACTAAAGTTCTTACCTGCCTGTTGTTTTCTTCTCCCTAGATCTGCAGAGGCTCCAGCTGGTTCATAATGGGAAACTTAGAATTTGGGAAGGTCTTTCCTATCCTGGTCTTTATCAGCTTTTGGCTTGACCTGGTAAGTCTTATGCATGACCACAGTGGGAATGCAAAAGAAGTTCACTATTGGTCACAAGAACTGTACCATTCATCCTGCCCTTCTTGCTGTCACAGAGATAGTTCATGCTATGATGCACGTCATTCTCTGCCAACAGAACAGCTAGTCATTCCTCCACTTTTTGGCTTCTGGTCAGGCACTGGACCACACATTGCTTGTCCTCCTTTTCTTGATTCAATGGGAGGTCAAACTATGTAATTTAGGAGCTCAGCACTGGGAGAAGAGGTTAAAGAAACAGTGAGGACAATGGGTGATGATAACATAGACTGTTGTATGGCTACAACTTTGACTTCTCAAGCACAAGTGCTGTATCTGTTCTTTTTGGCATAATGATAGACAAAGTAAACCTTTACACATTTCCTCACTAGGCCTAAGGGACAAGCCAGCATTCGAGATTTTGGTTCCAAATGGACAGGTGGTATGGTGAGACAAGACAATAGCTTTGAACATTTCAGGGAAACAGAATTTTCATTTCATTTTGTATACCCTGCACCATCAGAGTTCCAGAACAGAGTGTGGAGTGGAACAGTGCCTCTTGCTTGTGTATTGGGATTCACTCACGATAAGGATTGCTTCATCCAAACTTTTCCCATAATGTCCCTTACCAATTCTCTCTTTCAGCAATCTGTTCCCTTCTATATTCTTAATATGGGCAGGTGAGTTCCCTTTGGTGGAACATGGTATTGTTCTTACCATACTAAATTCTGCTTACGGAAATTGGTGTCATATGCCTCCATTTCTTACCAAAGAACTCCTGTTGACAGATGCAGTGTAAAGCATCCCATAAAACCCCCATACCTTTATTGGTTCTACTTGTTAACAACTTTCTTCCTCTAAATGAGAGTGATAAGACTTGAGGCAGCTCTTGGGGAGGCACTGGGTTCCTACTTAGTGTTCACACAACTTTCTCATTTAGTTTTAGTTTTTTTAATATGTACATGTGTGTGTTTGTGTGTATGTGTGCACACATTCATACATGTATGGGAGCACATGCGTGAGCATGTTTACCTGTGTGTACATGCATAGACATACATGTGTGTGTATATTTTTCATTGGTGCTTTACATCTGATGAATGCTATGATCTGGTGATGTCTTCTGTAGGCAATCTAGTCTGTCTGACATCTTTTGCTGTTTCTAACTTCTTGTTCACATTTCCTTCTGCTCCAGGTCAGGTTGAGCTTTGTCAGGTTGAGACCATGCACCATGAAACTGTCAGCAAAATCTACTCATAGGAAATGTTGGTTCATAAGGGGTGCAGCCTATGCAAAGGAGCTCTTAAACAAACTTCCAGAGAGACATCATTTGGATGACAATAAATGGCAGCAGTGACCACAAGCATTTTTCTATGATTCCCAGTTTGAAGCAGAGTTAGATATAATGCAAGGTATTTGGAATTATAAGCTAACATCCCCTTTAGATAGATTTTGTTATCTAAAAACATGACATGGGGTGCTTGCACCAAGGTTGTCTTCTGGGGAGAAACACACCCTCTTATACTCTTTAACAATTTGATCGCTATGTGAGAACCATCTAGCTCTGCTTGACCCATTAGCAGCTCTTAAATCCTCTGAACAGATTTAGTGATTAATGATCATTGATTTTTTTTTCTTGCAAGCTTAATTGTCACACTTGAGCAGGACTGATGTCTACCTAGCTGTGCTTAATTAGCCTAGTGGACTTAGAAAGTTTAGAACCAGCCTCAGATAGGAAAAGGTCTTATCTATTCTTTATCCTGTTGAGGTAAACTTAGACTTGTGGATACAAATTTTCATCAGGTCCAAGAGGCAAGTGAGGAAATTCACCTTGTATAAAATAGACATGACATTGCCCCCATGTTTAGATAAACTAATGTCCTCCAGAGCATGAATTAGCAAGGGCAGCAGCTCAAGAGAACTTCTCTGTGGCATGTGTCCTTTGGCAGGGTGATATCATTTCAAACATACTTATTTGTATTCATGTGTTTGAAGACTAAACTTTGTTTCTCTTGCATTAAAAAATGAACTTCTTATTAGTCTTGAAACTGTTCCATTCACAGTGCTGGAGAGATGACTCTGTGGTTAAGAGACTTACTCTTGGAGAGGACTTAGGTTTGATTTCCAGTACCCTCATATCAGTCAGATCACAACTGCCTATATCTCAAGTTCCAAGAATCAGACTTCTGTTGGGCACTTGCATACAATACAATACAATACAATACAATACAATACAATAGTTTGTGCATATAGTATACACAAACTTTTGCAGACACATACATATGAGTAAAGATAAGTAACATTTAAAAAGTGGATGGGGAAAGTCCAAGAGCCATTAACCCTACACAAAGTACTACAGGCAAGTAAGGAATGTTGAGAGTGGGAGAAATAATCTTCATCAGGGTAAAGTACTGGAGTTGGTCATCAAATATCAAATGAACAATTCTGAAATATATACAGGAGTAACATGTAGGTTTAGCAGGTTTTATGTAGGCATACATGTATGTATATATATATATGTATATATGTATGTATATATATACATGTATATATATATGTATGTATATGTATATATATATGTATGTATATGTATATGTACATGTATATAAAATAACAATGATAAAAAAGGCTATACATTTGAAAGAAACCAATGGGGGCACATAGGAGGGTTTGGAGGAAGGAAAGTATAGAAATCAATGATGTAATTATATAATAATCTCTAAAAAAGGGAAAAGGTTTCATTTCCATAAATCTGTTTAATTTAGGATTCCAAATAAAGGCTCAACTTTTCTCTTCCCTCCTTCCTTCCAATGGGTACATCTTGAAGCACTGGGAACATTATATCCTAACTCAGCCCTTTATTTCATGTTTCAGAGGCTTAGCACTGTCTTCTGTTTCATAAGCTTGTGCCCACTAGACATAGTGTCCACATCATGACTTTATTTTAAATTCACAAGGTAAAACCATCCAAGGATTATCCTAGCTTTGTTTTAAATTTCAGGTGACATCTGGAATGAATTACACGAGCACAAATGATGTGGGAAAGCCATGGGTTTACTAGTCCCTCTCTTGCTATAGCAAATCTATAGAACCTTTATGAGCATGCGTTCCATGCAGTCAGTGGGTGATAAAAGAGTTGGATATTCTTGTAATTGTGGGCATATTTTTGTGTAAGAGTCAGGAGAAGACTGAATAAACCTTGCTAAATGACTTCTGGCCATCCATGATATGTTGCCGAGGGAAACTTTGATATAATCTCCCTCCAAACCTTTCCATATGCTTTCTTTCAAGTTCCTGGCCCTTTCTCACATTAGTTGTTATTGTATGCATATATATCTATCTTCATATACATACATAAAGGAAGATCAGTTCAAGAACTTTGAATGAGTACTAGGTAAACTGGCTTCCAGAAGGGGCCTGCGCTTATTCTGCCTCATAGTTAGTATGAAGAACAGTATTTTGTTGTCAAAAAGTATTGTATTTGTTGTTTCTAGTACAACAAGCTGAACGTTACATTAAATCAATAGGAATAAAAAGGAAATAAGTACATATTATAGGATAAAAGTTGTATCCCAGTACTTAGGACTTCAAAGACTAGTGCCAAATATTTGGATTCTAGAGGCCCTTTTCATATTCTTAGCATAGTCCTAAAAAATTAATTCATTCAACTATTTGCCTACCCATCTGATCATCTGTCCTTCTGTCTGTCTGTCCACCTAACTATCCTTCCACTCATCCATTCATCCATCTTCCCATCTATCTAACCATCCATATGCCCATTTACCTTTCTATCTGTCTGTCTGTTCATCCATTCATCCATCCATCCATCTGTCTTCCCACTCAGTTTCTATTTCTATATGTTTTTGTGCATATAGAATGTGTCCAAATGTTAGAAGTTGTTAAATGCAGTTGAAAGAGCTTCTTTGCTTCATCTCACATATGGCTGTCCTAACATGGAATGTTACCAACCACTCTGGGTTACCCAATAATCCATAAAAGAAATTAGGGAATAAATTATTACTTAGCTAGGTTTAGCTCATGCATTATTGTTAGATGTATAGGATATCTGGAGGTGAAAACAAGGTAGATAAATTAGCATTAAAAATAAAATAGATTGTTATACACAGAAAATAATAGTTATTCTCTTATATAAATTCTCTCATGACTACCAAATGATCTAAGAAAAAAACTTTTTTTCTGAATAAAAAGTAAAATAAGAAATTATAATTCATCTTTTACTTTTAATTTACTACTGAAATAGATTCTGATCTAGTCTAAATAGCACATAGAAAGAAATAGTTAATATGTCCCATGGTGTGTGTGTGTGTGTGTGTGTGTGTGTGTGTGTGTGTGTGTGTGTTTTGGAAGGCTTAGATTTAGTCCAATTGCTTGTTTATAACAAACATACAAACAATAAAGATGACTAATATAATGAAAAGTGCTGGCTATTCATGAACTCAGTTCCAACCTAATTGTGAAGTAGCCTAAAGGCTTGGGTTGTCTTTATTTTCAAGGTTTGAATTAAATAGTCTGTTTCAGATTTTTGGTAAGATGGCAAAGTAGAAGGTGCTTCTGTGTAAGCTAGTGAGGGAGAAAAGTCAAAACAAGAAAAAAGGAATAGTCTCTATCCCAAAGAAATCAAGTAAGAAAGAGCTTTGGAATTTCACCCGGGTAGTGTCAGGATACCTGAAATACATGGTGGAAAAAAGCAAGCTAGGCCTAGGAAAGCTCCTGCTACATGGCTCTCTGGTTCGTGGAGGGGACAAATAATAAGGCAGGAAGCCATAGGGTAAACAGACTGTCAGTCTAAAATTCAAGAAAACTCCAAAGTCCTCACATGCCTTTGATCCAGATAGCAGTGTCAGTAAAAGTCACTGCTGGGACAAATGGGTCAGCAGAAAAGTTGAATTTTTCCCTCCTCACTCTCAGATGTAGAGGACAGTGATTGGGTACATTCTATTGAAAACTGAGGTGCTCCAAGGAACTAAGAATAAAAAACAAGCCGTAGGGCCTGAACACTTCTTGACAAAGCCCCAGGGTAAGATGCAGCCTTAAAAAGCAACAGTTATCAGGCAACACAGACTTTTTTTTATTATTATTATTTTCTTTGTTTACATTTCAAAT
>NC_034595.1:25029713-25041916 GCF_900095145.1 Mus pahari | reverse complement strand
TCTTGGGTATTCTAAGTTTCTGGGCTAATATCCGCTCATCAGTGAGTACATATCTAGTGACTTCTTTTGGCAACACAGACATTTATAGCTCTAAAAGTCCAGGCTGTTGAAGGCTTATATTGGGCATTAAAGCACACAAGGAAGCTCTATTGTTGGCAATGGGGATAATTTTTACCAACTACAAATCCCTCTTAAGCATGAGAGCCCAGAACATAATGTCATCAATTAGGTCATTGTTTTAGCTGCCTACCTGATTCTAAATTGCTACTGAATCTAAGCCCTCTGGAACTCCAGAAGAATGCTTGATATGCACTTGTTCATTTCACTAGGAGGACTTCAATATAAATATAGATATCCTCTCTATATTCAGATCTCAGTGCTTTGGCTGCTTCTCTGAGCCACGGTATGCAGGAAGACATCTCTTACAGTAAAACAACCCAGTGGGTTATATAGAGTCTTGGGAAAGCAAGAAAACTTGCCCAGAATACAGTTAGAAACCATGATCAGAAGAAGTTTTTGATAGACAAAGGTAGAAATTAGTAGAGTGAAAGTAGCTCTGTAGACATTGGACACTTGACCAATACAGCCTTGACCATGAATAATGGGAAAGGCAAATGTCTTCAAGTCTCACTAACTTGATGCCTTCCATGTTGGATCTTCTGGTGACCCAGATAGGGATCACACGTTTCCAGTTTTCACTAAAGATTTAGCAGTATTTTCACTTTATCTGACTTCTGCAGTATGTTCTTTACCTTTTTCTTTTTAGCTCTAGAACTTGTCATTTCTTAGTGAGTAGAAATGAACCACACTACCTAGATATCTTAGTGGCTTTTTCTGAATGTGTGTTTATAAAAATTAGGGGAAAACTTTTACTTCTTAAGCCTTAAAAATTATGTATGTATGTATATAATATATATGCAAGTATGTAGTGTGTGTATACATACATATATAGTCTGCATGTGTGACATAGTGCATACGTAGCATTCAGAGAACAACTTGTGGAAAATGGTTCTCTCTTTTGATTATGAATAATTCACCAAAATTTAGATTTTTTGGAAAATCATTTTCAGTGAATCAAATAAATTACAGTAAAAATCACCAGTAGGTCATCTCAACCAAGCAGAAAAAAAAAAAAAAACAAACTAGGATTTGTGTACAATGTAGATAAAACACTACATTGAAATGTCAGAGAGAGCAGAGATTGAGGATGAGTTTGGAGGAGAGATAAGAGGGAAGGAGCGGGGAGAGGGAAAGATCTCATTTATTGGTGAAGATAAGCACTCCATAGACACTTTCTTCTGTACTCCGACCAGTTATGAATGTCTTTGTTAACCACCAGCCACTGTAAAAAAAAGCTTCTTTGATAAGGACTGGGAACACACTAATTTATGGTAAAGACTAGATACATATGTAGAATATCATGTGAAACCCTGCATATTTAACAAAGTAATAGCAGTAGGATTTCCCATAAGGCTTCACAGCTGAAGATTCTTAACCAGATTAGAATACTAAGCATGGAACAGACCTTATGGAACAAGCCCTAAATTCAACGAGAAAATGGTTGGTTATCACCATAGCAGTCATGCCATTATTACATCAAAAAGCATCCCTTACATATCTTGCCACAACAGTTGTTAATGTAGCATACAGGTTTACAGCTATGTGAGACTTTTAATGATTGTTTTTCTCCAGACACCTGTATAGCACCTTCTAGGATAATGAGTGCTTGCCAGAAATGAGGAAAACACCAGGTCAATATCAGCTTAATTTTCTCATGTCCTGTGACCAAAATCTATAATGTCTTTAATAACACAGATTTTTTTACATTTTTATTAGATATTTTCTTCATTTACATTTCAAATGCTATTCTGAAAGTCCCCTATATCCTCCTTCTGCCCTGCTCCCCAACCCACCCACTCCCAATTCCTGGGTCTGGCATTCCCCTGTACTGGGGCATATGATCTTCAAAAGACCAAGGACCTCTCCTTCCATTGATGACCATCCTCTGCTACATATGCAATTAGAGACACAGTTCTGGGGGGTACTGGTTAGTTCATATTGTTGATCCTCCTATAGGGTGGACGACCCCTTTAGCTCCTTGGGTATTTTCTCTAGCTCCTTCTTTAGGGGCCCTGTGTTATATCCAATAGATGACTGTGAGCATCCACTTCTGTATTTGCCAGGCACTGCCATAGCCTGACAAGAGATAGTTATATCATGGTCCTGTCAGCTAAATCTTGATGGCATATGCAATAGTTCTGTGTTTGGTGGTTGTATATGGGATGGATCTCCAGGTTGGGCAGTCTCTGAATGGTCCTTTCTTCCATCTCAGCTCTGAACTTTGTCTCTGTAACTCTTTCCATGGGTATTTTGTTCCCCGTTCTAAGAAGGAACAAAGTATCCACTCTTTGGTCTTCCTTCTTCTTGAGTTTCATGTGTTTTGCAAATTGTATCTTGGGTAGTCTAAGTTTCTGGGCTAATATCCACTTATGAGTGAGTGCATATCATGTGTGTTCTTTTGTGGTTGGGTTACCTCACTCAGGATGATATCCTCCAGATACATCCATTTGCCTAAGAATTTCATAAATTAATTGTTTTTAATTGCTGAGTAGTACTCCATTGTGTAAAAGTACCGCATTTTCTGTATCCATTCCTCTGTTGAGGGACATCTGGGTTTTTCCCACCTTCTGGCTATTACAAATAAGGCTGTTATGAACACAGTGGACCATGTGACCTTATTACATGCTGGGGCACCTTCTGGGTATAAGCCCAGGAGCAGTATTAGTGGGTCCTCAGGTAAGACTATGTCCAAATTTCTGAGGAACTGCCAGATTGATTTCCAGAGTGGTTGTACAAGCTTGCAATCCCACCAACAATGGAGGAGTGTTCCTATTTCTCCACAACCTTGCCATATATATTGGATATTAGTCCCTATCTGTCTTAGGATTGGTAAAAATCCTCTCCCAATCTGTTGGTGGCCCCTTTGTCTTAGTGACAGTGTCTTTTGCCTTACAGAAGCTTTGTAGTTTTATGAGGCCCCATTTGTCAATTCTTGATCTTACAGCACAAGCCATTGCTGTTCTNTTAAGGAATTTTCCCCTGTGCCCATATCTTCGAGGCTTTCCGCCACTTTCTCCTCTGTAACTTTCACTTAGACTTGAGCTTTGTACGAGGAGATAAGAATGGATCAATTCTCATTCTTCTACATAATAACTGCCAGTTGTGTCAGCACCATTTGTTGAAAATGCTGTCTTTTTTCCACTGGATGGTTTGAGCTCTCTTGTCAAAGATCAAGTGACTATAGGTGTGTGGGTTCATTTCTTGGTCTTCAATTCTGTTCCATTGATCTACCTGTCTGTCACTCTACCAGTACCATGCAGCTTTTATCACAATTGTTCTGTAGTACAGCTTGAGGTCAGGCATGGTGATTCCCCCAGAGGTTCTTTTATTGTTGAGAATAGGTCTTGCCATCTTAGGTTTTTTGTTATTCCAGATGAATTTGCAAATTGCCCATTCTAACTCTGTGAAGAATTGAATTGGAATTTTGATGGGGATTGCATTGAATCTGTATATTGCTTTTGGCAAGATAGCCATGTTGATTATGTTTAATCCAGCCAATCCATGAGCATGGGAGATCTTTCCATCTCCTGAGATATTCTTTGATTTCTTTCTTCAGAGACTTGAAGTACTTATCATAGAGCTCTTTCTCTTCCTTAGAGTCCCACCAAGGTATTTTATATTATTTGTGACTATTGTGAAGGGTGTTGTTTCCCTAATTTTTTTCTCATCCTGTTTATCCTTTGTGTAGAGAAAGGCCACTGATTTGTTTGAGTTAATTTTATATCCAGCTACTGCACTGAAGCTGTTTATCAGGTTTAGGAGTTCTCTGGTGGACTTTTTAGGGTCACTTACATATACTATCATATCATCTGCAAATAGTGATATTTTGACTTCTTCCTTTCCAATTTTTATCCCCTTGATCTCTCCATTTATCACATACTGTTTTCTTTAATTCTCAGGAATTGAAGAGGAGTAGAAGAATTCTAAGAGCCAGAGGGCAGGGAGGCCTTGGGAGAAGCAACATCTTTTACACATGACAGGATCATTGCAACTATGAACATTTAGCAGCTATCATGGTCCATACAAGATATGCACAGTGTTAAGACAGTCAATTTCCAGCAAGGGCTAAGAGAGAGATTTATAAATTTCCACTGCTAGCTGAAAAGCTCCTGATAGTTAATGGCTTCTATGGACGGGAATATGTTTATTTAGGGATATGTCCCTTGGTAGGTAAACTGTGCTCTAGTGTATGAAATCACACCCATAAATGTATGGGCACCACTATTTTGACTCAGCAGGTCATTTTTTAAAGAGGTTATGAGGTTGAGAGGCAGATATAGAAGTCTCTTTTGGGGATTGAGTGGAAAAAGTTGTAAATATGTTCAAAATAAGTTGTATGAAATTCTCAATAAATAAAATTATATCTATCTATATATATAGATAGATACACACACACACACACACACACACACACACACAGAGAGGGGGGGGGAGAGAGAAATGGCATGAGTACAATGTATAAGAGCTCCAGGATATGAAGAGAGACCAAACCTAAAACACTCCATGGGATAGATAAAAGAACTAAGGTAAAATTCAAGGCAAAACCTATTTAAATTTAAATATAACAGGAAATATCCCAAATCTAGATTAAAAATTAACATCAAAACTCAAAAGGCATTTAGAATCCCAACAGAAATGACTAGCAAAGAACCTCATCACAATATCTTGTGGTTGAGAAAGGAAATGTTTAAAGTAAAACCAAGAATCTCTATTTAAAACCCTAAGGGTAAACACCAATGCATTTACAAAGGCAAATTCTTAGAATAACATATCTCTCAGAAACAGCCCTAAATGCCAAAAGAGGTTAAAATGATATATTTCAAGCCTAAACTAAAGGATTACCACTAGGCTTGGTGAATGACATGGTTTGACAGGGACTCATGTTTGTCCCAGGGATTGGTACTATTTGGAGGTGTGGCCTTGTTCCAGTAGGTATGTCACTGTGTTTGTGGCTTAAGACCCTCACCTTAGCTGCCTGGAAGTCAGTCTTCTACTAGCCACCTTCAGATGAAGATGTAGAACTCTCAGCCCCTCCTGTACCATGCCTGCCTAGATGCTGCCCTGCTCCCTCCTTGATGATAATGGATTGAACCTCTGAAACTGTATGCTGCCCCAATTAAATGTCCTTTATAAGACTTGCCTTGGTCATGGTAGCTGTTCACAGTGGTAAAACCCTAAGAAAGAAATTGGTACTGAGAGTGGGCCATTGCTGTGATAGGCCTGACTATGTTGTTTGGAAGAATGTGGATTTTGGAACTTTGGGTTTGGAAAGCACTGGAATGCTTTAAGTGGGGCTTAGTGGGCTATCCTAGAAGAAATATGAAAGACTTTGTTGCTGAAGGTGATTTGAACTGTAGAAGCCTGGTTCTACAGGTTTCAGAAGAGAAGAATTTCATTACATGGACTAGAGACTGTTTTGTGGTATTTTGATGAAGAACAAGGCTGGTTTTTGCCCTTGTCTGAAGTATCTACCTGATTCTAAGGTAAAGAGATTTATATTAACTGCATTGGCAAAGGAAGTCTCAAAAAAGTTCAGCAGAGATTTTGTTCTCTGGTTAAGTCTCATGAAGAGCACTTTGAACAAGCATAGCAAGCTTAGAAAGGAGAAATATAAAATATATGGTTTAATAAAATGTTAAAGGGGAACCAGGAAGTGAAATGAAAAATAGAAGGGACTACTGGTACAATTAATGCTAGTTAGCTAGAGCTAAGAAATTCATAGTGATTAAGAAGAAATTAGCCACACTGAAGTGCTATCTTCTGGGAAGTGTTTTCTGAGAGCACAAAGAACCTGTGTTCCAGAGATAGCCAAGGTTGTACCTCATGTTGCAGCTGTACTTGATAATGTGTAAGAGCATCCAAGTGGTACTGGTTTTGAAGGTTATGAAAAGGTCATGAAGAACAGCTGAGGCTAGGCACTGTGAGAGGCCATGGAAGGTCATTGGTGAAAGTGCAGCTTCAGTTGCAGTTAATGGCCCAGGATTGAAGGGGTCATGCAAACGAGGCTTGGCACCATGAAGAGAGCCTATGAGAGGTTGTTGGTGAAGCCTTTTTGCAGCGGGAGTTCCCGGCTTATTGGAGATGCCAGTACCACTGACTGATCATAAAGAAAAGTGGCAACAGTGAAGTGGATCAACCTGAACTTAGAGTGAGGGCACAGCCGGATATATGACACTAGCCCTTTAAAGGAGACCAGAAGGTCAAGTGTGGATCCCAGACATTAACACAAGTAACTATAATATTGAAGCTGCCTTGGAGACCAGAAGATGTTCGAGATACCAGAGGCATAGGGTATCTCCTGAGGGATGCTGATAACAGAGAGTGGAACCAGCTCAGGAAAGGACATTTGATGCAGTCAACAAAGAAGAAAACAGAGTTGGAGTTATGAAAACTGCTTTAACATCAGACATGGAGATGCAGAGTCTGGAGATTGCCCATCTGATTTCCTGTCTTGCTTTAGGGTATTGGATGGATGTCAGAAGAGACTTTGAACTTTAGACTTTAACATGGATGAGCAAGTACCTCTACAGTAGGATATACAACCCTTTAGGTAAAAGCTCAAAAATGGTACAGCTGAACATTATGATAGATATATTTCTAGATTTTTGAAGATCCACACTGATTACCATAATGGCTGCATAAGCTTGGACTTCCACTGACAATAAATAGGTATTTTTCCATACCAACATTTGTTGCCATTTTCTTTTTGATTTTTAGCCATTCTGAATGGAGTAAGATGAAATACGTCAAAGTAGGTTTCAGTTTCATTTCCTTGATGGCTAAAGATATTGACCATTGAAAAAGTATTTCTTAGGATTTTGTATGTTTCCTTTCAAGAACTCTCTGTTTCAGACCATAGCCAACATTTTTAAAAGATATTAACTGATTGTATCTTATGTGTCTGAGTATGTTGCCTACATACATGTATGTTAAAATATGTGTGACTGGTGCCTGTGAAGGTCAGAAAATGGCACTGGATAACTAGACCTTGAGTTATGTCACCATGTGGGTGATGGGACTGAAACCTAGGTCTTCTTGGAGGAGCAACAATTGACCTTAACCACTAAGCAATTTCTCTAGCCCCATTCCCCACTATTTAATTGGCTATTTGGTATTTTTCTGTTTAATTTTTAAAATTCTTAATATTAATCATTGTGTTACAGGACTAATTAAGTTTTTTCTCATTCAGTAGGCTGTCTCTTCTCTTGAGTGATGGTATCCTCTGCTATACTAGAAGGGACTTCTGTTTGTTGTTTTTTTAACCATTGTTGCTTCATTTTGTTGGTTGGTTGCATAAAGTCTCATTTGTCCATTGTTGGTTTTAGTGCCTACATTATCAGCATCCTGTTCAGAAAATCTTTTCCCATGCTTAGAATTCAAGTACACCAAAGTGAATTCAATCCCTACTTTCTCCTCTATCAGATTCAGAATATCAGGGTTTACTTTGAGGTCTACAATCCATTTGGAGGTGAGTTTTGTGCAGTATAAGAATTAAGAATCCAAGGTTCTACGTCCAATTTTCTGAGGAACCAGCAGACTGATTTCTAGTGTAGTTGTACAAGCTTGCAGTCCCACCAACAATGGAGGAGTGTTCCTCTTTCTCTACATCCTCTTCAGCATCTGCTGTCACCTGANTTTTTGATCTTAGCCATTCTGACTGGTGTGAGGTGGAATCTCAGGGTTGTTTTGATTTGCAATTCCCTAATGATTAAGGATGTTGAATATTTTTTGAGGTACTTCTCAGCTATTCGATATTCCCCAGTTGAGAATTTGTTTAGCTCTGTGCCCGATTTTTTAATGGGGTTATTTGGTTTTCTGGAGTCCATCTTCTTGAGTTCTTTGTATATATTGGATATCAATCTCCTATCTGATTTAGGATTGGTAAAGATCCTTTCCCAATCTGTTGGTGACCTTTTTGTCTTATTGACAATGTCTTTTGCCTTACAGAAGCTTTGCAATTTTATGGGATCCCATTTGTCGATTCTTGATCTTACAGCACAGGCCATTGCTGTTCTGTTAAGGAATTTTTCCCTTGTGCCCATATCTTCGAGGCTTTTCCTCACTTTTTCATCTATAAGTTTCAGTGTCTCTGGATTTATGTGGAGTTCCTTTATCCATTTAGACTTGATCTTAGTTCAAGGAGATAAGGATGGATCGATTTGCATTCTTCTACATGAGAACTACCAGTTGTGCCAGCACCATTTGTTGAAAATGCTGTCTTTATTCCACTGGGTAGTTTTAGCTCCCTTGTCAAAGATCAAGTGACCATAAGTGTGTGGGTTCATTTCTGGGTCTTCAATTCTATTTCATTGGTCTACCTATCTGCCGCTATACCAGTACCATGCAGCTTTTATCACAATTGCTCTGTAGCACAGCTTTAGTTCAGGCATGGTGATTCCCCCAGAGATTCTTTTATCATTGAGAAGAGTTTTTGCTATCCTAGGTTTTTTGTTATTCCAGATGAATTTGTAAATTGCCCTTTCTATCTTGTTGAAATTGAGTTGGAATTTTGATAGGGATTGCATTGAATCTGTTGATTGCTTTTGGCAAGATAGCCATTTTCAAAATGTTGATCCTGCCAATCTGTGAATATGGGAGATCTTTCCATCTTCTGAGATCTTCTTTGATTTCTTTCTTTAGAGACCTGAAATTCTTATCATAGAGCTCTTTCTCTTCCTTAGTTAGAGTCNTACCAAGGTGTTTTATATTATTTGTGACTATTGTGAAAGGTGTTGTTTCCCTAATTTCTTTCTCATCCTGTTTATCCTTTGTGTAGAGAAAGGCCACTGATTTGTTTGAGATAATTTTATATCCAGCTACTGCACTTAAGCTGTTTATCAGGTTTAGGAGTTCTCTGGTAGAATTTTTAGGGTCACTTACATATACTATCATATCATCTGCAAATAGTGATATTTTTGACTTCTTCCTTTCCAATTTGGATCCACTTGACCTCTTTTTGTTGTCTAATTGATCTGGCTAGGTCTTCGAGTACTATATTGAATAGGTAGGGAGAAAGTGGGCAGCCTTGTCTCATCCCTGATTTTAGGGGGATTGCTTCGAGTTTCTCTCCATTTACTTTTATGTTGGCTACTGGTTTGCTATAGATTGCTTTTATTATGTTTAGGTATGGGCCTTGAATTCCTGATCTTTCCAAGACTTTTATCATGAATGGGTGTTGGACTTTGTCAAATGCTTTCTCAGCATCTAACAAAATGATCATGTTATTTTTGTCTTTGAGTTTGTTTGCAATGAGTTTATGAAGTTCTTCGGCAAATGGAAGGATCTGGATGGTATCATCCTGAGTGAGGTAACCCAATCACAAAAGAACTCACATGATATGCACTCACTGATAAGTGGATATTAGTCCTGAAATTTAGAATACCCAAGATACAATTTATTAAACTCATGAAACTCAAGAAGAACAAAGACCAAAATATGGATACTTTGCCCCTTCTTAGAATTGGGAACTAAACACCCATGGAAGGAGTTACAGAAACAAAGTTTGGAGCTGAGATGTAAGGATGGACCATCCAGAAACTTCCCTACCCAGGGGTCCATCCCATAATCAGCCACCAAATGCAGACACTATTGCATACACTAGCAAGATTTTGCTGAAAGGACTCTGATATAGCTGTCTCTTGTGAGGCTATGCCAATGCCTGGCTAACACAGAAGTGGATGCTCACAATCAGCTATTGGATGGAACACAATGCCCCCAATAGAGGAGTTAGAGAAAGTACCCAAGGAGCTGAAGGGGTCTGCAACCCTATAGGTGGAACAACAATATGAACTAACCAGTACCCCCAGAGCTTGTGTCTCTAGCTGCATTTGTAGCAAAAGATGGTCTAGTCAGCCATCATTGGGAAGAGAAGCCCCTTGGTCTTGCAAACTTTATATGCCCCAGTAGAGGCGAACACCAGGGCCAAGAAGTGGCAGTGGGTGCGTAGGGGAGCAGGGGGCAGGGGTATAGGAGACCTTGGGAATAGCATTTGAAATCTAAATGCATCAATTACCTAATAAAAAAATTTTAAAAAAAATCTAATTTTCTGCATCTATAAGACAAAATAAAAGATTTATTGTGACATGAACAAAGGTATATAAAACAACATATTTAGAATGCCATATGCAAATTGATTTGGAATAACAGCAACAACAACAAAAAAAAACCCAAGATAGTGAAACTTCTTGAAAATAAGCAAACTTCTGGGGATTAACCATCCCTGATCTCAAGCTGTAGTACAAAGCAATCATGATAAAAACTGCAAGGTATTGGTACAGAGACAGGCAAGAACATCACTGGAATAGAATTGGAGACCCAGAAGTGAACCCACACACCTATGCTCACTTGATCTTTGACAAAGGGGCTAAAACCATCCAGTGGAAAGATGATAGCATTTTCAACAAATGGTGCTGGTCCAACTGGCAGTTAGCATGTAGAAAAATGCATATTGATTCATTCTTATCTACTTGTACAAAGCTCAAGTCCAAGTGGATCAAGGACCTCCAAATAACACAAGGTACACTGAAACTATTTTAGGAGAAAGTGGGAAAGAGTGTTGAACACAGGGGCACAGCGGAAAATTTCCTGAACTGAACACCAATGGCTTGTGCTGTAAGATCAAGAATAGACAAATGGGAACACGTAAAATTGGAAAGCTTCTGTAAGGTAAAGGACACTGTCAATAGGGCAAACAGATTGAGATAAGATCTTTACCAATCCTACATCCAATAGAGGGCTAATATCCAATACACACAAAGAACTCAAGAAGATACACTCCAGAGAATCAAATAACCCTAGTAAAAATGGTGTACAGAGCTAAACAAAGAATTTTCAACTGAAGAATATGTAATGGCCGAGAAGCACCTAAAGTAATGTTCAACATCCTTAGTCATCAGAGAAATGCAAATCAAAACAACCCTGAGATTCTACCTCACACCAGTCATAATGGCTAAGATCAAAAACTCAGGTGACAGCAGATGCTGGTGAGGATGTGGAGAAAGAGCAACACTTCTCCATTGTTGGTGAGATTGCAAGCTGGTACAACTACTCTGGAACTCAATCTGGCGGTTGCTCGGAAAATTGGACATAGTACTACCTGAGGATCCACTAATACCACTCCTGGGCTTATACCCAGAAGGTGCCCCAGCATGTAATAAGGATACTCTATCCACTATGTTCATAACAGCCTTATTTGTAATAACCAGAAGGTGAAAAGAACCCAGATGTCCCTCAACAGAGGAATGGATACAGAAAATGTGGTACTTTTACACAGTGGAATACTACTCAGCTATTAAAAACAGTGACTTCATGAAATTCACAAGCAACTGAGTGGAACTTGAAAATATCATCCTGAGTGAGGTAGCTCAATCACAAAAGAACAACCATGGTATGCACTCAATGGTAAGTGGATATTAGATCAAAAGTTTGGAATACCCAAGATTCAATTTATAGACCACATGAGGCAAATAGATAAAACTAGAAAGTATCATCCTGAGTGAGAACCCAATGGAAAAAGAACACACATGGTATTGTACTCACTGATGTGTGGATATTAGCCATAAAGATCCAAATAACCAGGATCCAATTCACAGACCACATGAAGCTCAAGAAGAAGGAAGACCAAATTGTGGGTGCTTTAGTCTTTCTTAGGAGAATAAAATACTCACATATGGAGATAATGTGTAGAGCAGAGTCTGAAGGAAAGGCCATCCAGAGACTGTCCAACATGGGGATTCATCCCATACACAGTTATCAAACCCAGACACTATTGTGGATACCAAGAAGTGCATGCTGACAGGAGACTGAAATGGCTGTCTCCTGAGAGGCTCTGCCAGCCTTATAAATAGAGGCAGATGCTTACAGCCAACCACAGGACTGAGTGCAGGGTCCACAATAGAGGAGTTAGAGAAAGGACTGAAGGAGTTGAAGGAGTTCTTCCCCATAGGAAGAACAACAATATCAACCAACCAGACCCCCCCCCCCCCCAGAGTTCCCAGGGACTAAGCCATCAACAAAAGGGTTACATATGGCTCCAGCTGCATATGTATTAGATGATGGCATTTGTTGGGCTCTGGGTGTAAGGG
>NC_034595.1:25017074-25029021 GCF_900095145.1 Mus pahari | reverse complement strand
GGAGGAGTCTAACCTGAAGGTTAGAAGTTTGGGACATTGTTTATGTGACTGAAAGCCACACTCTTCTCCTGTGGGGGCTGTGGGGGTGGTAACTTCAACAGGAGCCAGGGGTCTAGGAGACATGAGGGAACGCCTTCCGTCCCATGTAGGTGAGAATTACCACCACCAGGGTTCTACCTCAGCTTGACTGGAGACCAGACTGTCTCTGCATAGCCATTGCCACACAGGCATTGTCAGGCATCAGCGGGAGGAGAGGTCCTTGGTCTTATGTAGGCTTGATAGATGCCCCAGTGTAGGGGTATTGAGGGTGGAAAGGTGGGAGTGGGTGGGTGGGTGGAGGAGCACCCTCATAGAAGCAGAGGGAGGGAGGATGAGATAGGGAGCTTCCAGGGTAGGGGGAAACCGGAAAGGGGGATAACATTTGAAATGTAAATAAAGTATCCAATAAAGAGGCAGGGTAAGGAATTGAAATAAAACATAATTTTGAAATATTAAAACAACAACAACCAGAAAGAATCTAAGTTCATGATTATATCAGGGATTGTCTCTCTCATGGCATGTGTTTCAAGTTGGGCCAGTCATTGATTAGCTATTCCCTCAATTTATGCACTCATTTTATCCCCGCACATCTTGTACACAGAATAAGATGTCTAAGGTTTTGTGGCTGGGTTGGTGCCCCATCCCTCCACTAACAATCTTGTCTGGTTATAGAAAGTGGCCAGTTCAAGTTCAATATTCCCTATTGCTGAGAGTCTTTGTTTGGGTCATCTCCATAGATTCCTGTGAGTTTCCAGTGTCCTAGGTTCTAGTTCATCCTCCAAATGCTATCCATACCCCAACTGATTCTAGTTCTCTCTCACAGATCTCTATTCATCTAACCTCCCTACACTTGATCCTTCTTGTTCCCCTCCCAATCCCTTCTTCCACCCAGTTCTCTCTTTCCATCCACCACAGAGTTCTATTTTATTTCCCCGTCTCAGTGAGATTCAAGCATCTTCCCTTGGGTTTGATTTCTGAGAGGCTTCACTCAGCATCTAATGGAGCAGATGTAGAGACCCACAGCCAATCATTAGGCAGAGCTCAGGCATCTTGTGAAAAGAGCGGGGGTGGGGTGGGGGAGGTTTGAAGCAGACAGAGAGGTTAAGCATAACACGAAAAAATCCTATAGAATCAATTAACCTGGGACCACCAACCAAAGAGCAGATCTACAGCTTAGTCTTCATGTAGGACCCTGTAACAGCAGGAACGGGAGCTGTTTCTGATTCTGTGGCTTGTTTTTGGATCTCTTTCCCCTAACTAGGGCTGTCTTTTCTATCCTAATATGAGAAGATATACATAGTACTATTGCACCTTGATAGCCAAGGCAGATTGGTATCCTCTTCTCTGAGGAGAAAAGGAGAGGGAATGGGAGGAGATAATGTGAGAGGGAGAGAATGGACAGAGAGAAGGGAGAGGAATCTAAAATTAGTATGTAAAGTAAATTAATAAATTAATGGGAAAAACCCATAAAAGCACAAGTTCATTTTTCTACATATAAGTATCAGTTTAATTAGCATCTCATCTTCATATTGTCTTTTACTCTAGTGTGTATTTTTGGCCTCTTTGTCAAAAAAACAGAAGTGTGGATTTATATATGACTCCTCTGGGCTAGTTCACTGATAAATTTGTTTTTAAGCCAGTACAGTGACTTCTTCCTATAGTTCTGTATTATAACTTAAAATCAGGAATGCTGATTCCTCTAATTTTTTACTCATGCAGGATTACTTGGTTAATCTTTTGTTTGTTTGTTTGTTTGTTTGTTTTGTTTCATTCAGCAACTTAATATAATTTTTTTCAATTTCTGTTTCAGGTTTTGAAGAATTGAGTTGGAATTTTGATGGAAAAGAAACATAATTCTTAGTAAAGTAGCCTACTGATGGTAGTCAAAGGATGAGGGTTTCTCTATCAACTTGGTAGAAGCTGCAAACAGGTTGAAGCAGCTAGTCTGGTGTTTTATAAAGCAAAATTCAGTCTAATATCATTAGACACAAATGAAGGAGAGAATTCAACAGTAAGATATAATTAGAAGTATATGTATCACATTTTAAGGATTTTAATTATATATAAAAAAATACTAATTGGCATACGTTGCTACATACATTTGATCTTGAAATATTGGCCAGCTTTAATTCCCCACTCTCATTTCTAGGCTGGTCATCTGAAGTAAATAAAATGAAGAAATCCCAGAAACAATTCACACCATAAACCAAACAGACTGAATGTATATATACACATATATATTATCTCACCCGATACACACAAAAAATACCTTCCTCACAGGAGACTACAGGACTATATTCAGACCTCATTCTAGGTCAGAAAAACAAGTTTCAAGCAATAAAAATCATCGAAACAATTTCTTGTATCTTATTTGATAATTGTGCATTAGGTTTATAAAACAGTAACTAGAAATAAACAACAAACAAACATTTTACAGAAACAATAACAGACTTGGCAAGTGAACAACATACTCTTGAATGACCCGTGGGCTATAGAAAACATCATGGAGTAAATTTTAACATCTTAGAATCAAATGACATTGAGAAAACAACTTCACACAACTTTTGGGACACTGATAAGACAGTTGTAAGAGGAAAGTATAGGTAAAAGTTCTTAATTCAAAACAATAAAAAAGATCCTATGTTCAAACCCCTAATGGTACACTTCAAATTCTTAGAAAAAACAGGAGCAAGCCAATCTTGTGAACAAGACACCATGAAGAACAAGGCGGAAATTAATTAAATGGGAAGTAAAAGAACAGTACCCAGGACCAGAAATTTAATTCTTCGAAAGAAAGAAAGAAAGAAAGAAAGAAAGAAAGAAAGAAAGAAAGAAAGAAAGAAGGAAGGAAAGAAGGAATGAAAGAAAGACAATGTTGACAATCCCTCAGCACACTAACCCAAAACATTTGCTGCAAATTAATAAAATGAGAAATGAAGAGGGCACAGTTAGTATATGAGTGTCACTTACATTTGAGCCATCCAGAAACTAGTGAGAGTAAACACTAGGAACCATTGCAGCACTGTGGTGGACTGCGACCAGTGTAATGTCCCTATGGCACAGGCTTCAGTGTAAACTATCGACAGTGGTTTTCCTCATTCTATGAACTGTCCATGAAAATACATACATATTTTAGGCATACATACACTTTCTGTTATACAATGTCCACATGGTTATCTTTTCCAGTGTGGAAACTTCTTTCAGTTGTCTTTACTGGCTTTTAATTTTTTTTCTTTCTGTTTTTCCTTATCTACTTCTTACTGACTCTTCTCCTGTTTTTCATAGAATAAGTTCTGCAGAACTTAAATGCAAAACAAATTTATCAGACTATCATATGATAATTTAGAAGGTTTATTAAGATGGAAATAGATTATATGCTTCATAATGAAATTTGGGAGCACAGTTCAACTTAGGCATTTCTTTGCATTGCGAGGCAGGGTAGCAACAATTGATGAATGCCTTCTGAGGGACTATAAGAGATTTGATAGACACACAATTAGAGAGTGCTTCCTGAACTTCAAGGCTCATAAGTATAATGTCTACACATTCTGACCCTCATGATCTGGTGCAGGATCTTTTCCTTTTCTAAACATGCCATTTGTCCAAGTTTACTTTGAATAAGGAGAATTCAGAGCAGTTAACAAACCTATGTAACCAGTCATTTCCAATGCCAGGTTATGTATTTGAGACACACCCATAATGCTAAAATTATAGATGCCAGGATGCTGGTTTGAAGCTAACCAATCTCAAATCCTAAAAAAACATCTATTCCCACCACAAGCATTGATGGGAATTATGACAGGAGCCCACTATTTTATTTTGTATAGAGATAATGCTCCCCCATCTTTAAACTTGCATCTGAATGACAGGTTTGTCCATAGGCCTGTAACTCAGGAAAGGTTAGTAAACTACTCTTTGACTGATTACCATAGGCCACAGTTGATTCTAGATGCAGGTTTAACTTTCCATAATTTATTTATTATTCTATTTTGGTTTTGATTATTTATGTGTGGATATACGCACATAAATATACAGTTGCTCCTGTATGTAAAGGTCAGAGGTTCAATTCTTCTGAATCTGGAGTCACATACGGTTGTGAGCCACTTGATGTAGGTGCTGGAAACCAAAGGTTAGGGTTTAATTAACCATGAATCATCTATTAATTTTCCAAATTTAGCAAAAATTATATTTATTTGTCATTTAACTCTATCAAGAAGATTACTTACTACCATAGTAAACAAACTTATTCTTCAAATAGTCATCATTTTGGTAATTTTCTTTTCTCCATGTCTAACTTCTGTGGAAAACAAAACTGAAAGGTAATTTTTTTGTTGACTCTACAAAACAGAGGAATTATATTTGCATGAAGTCCTGGTTCAGCTTTGATTATGAAATACATTAAGAAAATACCCAGATGAGCTCATTAAGTAAGGTTTTCATTGAAATTGAAAAAGATGTCAGTGTCCAAGCAGGTCAGTGTCCTTTGAGATATCTGGTGCCCGACATGTCAAAGCAGAAAATATAGATTTGTCCCCTGCTGAGGTCAGACCTAAGCAGCCAGAAACTGGCTGCAAAGATCCAGCTGTTCTGCAACCAATATAGTGAACACATCTACACTTGCTTGTATTTGAAAGCAATAAGAACTTGGCTTTTGAGTGTTAATAAGGCATGCCTAATTTCCACGTATAAGCTGAAGGTTAAGCACACTAGAATGTAGTGGGAAATTTTTATCTCCTGTGCAAATTTGCTTTCTGTAGACACTCAGGAGAAGCCTGTGCAACTGTGGTATGGAGGGCAGCTAATGGATGGCTCTGGCTAGCAGGTTACCATCACTGATGAAATAGGGAAATCATTTCTTTTTACCAGAATATTGTAGAATACGTTTTGTTGGATTTTCTTTCCTATTACCAGGGCTAAACTTTATATTGCAGAAGGCAGGATGACCTGGTTCCATATGGTAATTTCTTTGCAATGAATGAACCCTGATTTCTCATAGGTGTTTTGTGTATTATCATCCCTATTATGGCAGCACACAAAACCATCAGGTTGTACAAACCAGATAAATAAGTCTACCTCCTGGCAAAAGGCAGACCTTGTCTCCATTTTCCCTTCACTCTTGCTTCTTTCTCCTTAGCCAGGCTGGATATGGCTTCCTTTCTTGTTTGCCCCAGGCACACGTATTTATTCTCATTGCTGTTAAATAAAAACTTTGAGCTAAGATTCAGCAAGAAGATACTGACAAGCAACACTAAGCTCCCCTTCAGAAACCTCTTAATCTTATTATCCTTAGGATAGCTGCCCTACTTCGAGTGTCACCAGAACCACACTGAAGGTTGTGTTTAGTGGAGACCATCTTCAGCCAGGCTGGGGACGTTGTGGCATTTCCTCCCACCCAAGCTTCTGCTGACTGCTTCTTCCTGCTGTGTTCCATCCTCTGCCATACAGTCTTGGTTCTTTTTCTTTTTCCTCTCTCTCAGGTTTCCAATAAAGGCTCTTGCAGGGTCAAAGGCATAATGTAATGGCTTACCTCCTATTTGATTTCGTGCCAGGTCCCTGGAGGGATACAGCATTATTGCGGCCCAGGCGTGTAGCACCACAGGCTAATGGATCAATTCAGGCTTCAAAGTATCCTATGGCCTGTCGATATAAAATTCTAGCAATTACTAAAGTGGGAAGGCTAAGAAGTGGCTGAAAAACATTCCCTATTGATTGGCTCATTGCTCTAGCGTATGATGAACTTGTTTAAGAAAAATTGATCTGACACATTGATTTTTTTTTTTAAATCAGAGATTCTCATGAATGCAATTTAAGTCACACAATTTCTTGCTTTGAAGAATTGTTTTTCTTCTTATTTTTTTTCTTCTTTTTCCCTGCAAGGAACATCTGTGAAGCAAACCAGCCACTGAGAGTCTGAGTCCTACACCCAGCCAGTGCTCCTGCTGTTTCAGGAAATGTTTCTTGTAGAAACTGAATTTCAGTGGTGAATTTCTTCTCCTCTGCATTTTATACATATCACTCTTCTTATGAGATTTCATCATCAACTCCCTCTTCCCCCTGGTTCACCCTTCAACTCCTAATTTTGAGGTTTTCAGTTAAAGCCAACATCGCCTAATTTAGCAGATGCATTTTCATTTATTATATGTGGAAGAAGCTTTGGAAACTGAGAATCTTAATATTCATACAAGGCAGTTCTGTCATTTGACATAACCAGGAACAACTTGAGCAGTGGAGGGAGGTTGGAGACAAAAGCACTCTCTGGACAGTGAACATGGACAGCATGTGCTTGGGCAGCTATTCTGTGTAAAATCATTGCCAAATTATTTTTAAAATATATTTAATAATTTTATTTTTGTAAAAGTGTTGATATTTACCATATAATAAGTGCAATATATATATATATATATATATATATATATATATATATATATATATATATATATATATATATATATATATATATAAAACCACTGCATTAGGACAATCTTTCAGAGTCTGGTGGTGTCATTCATGGATTGTACACAACTGAATTTTGCCTACATTATAAATCTTCCTCTACTCCATCTCTAATAGGGGGACTCCTTCCTTTTCCCCTAATTTGACCTACATTAGCCTGTGGACTAGATAAGGTTCTAGAAATAGATGATGATAGGCTTCATGTCAGGAGTTTCTCAAACTACAGATTCCTGGCCATCATCTAAGAAATCTGAGACAGATTCGGAGCATTAAACCTGGGTAAACGGATAGGAGAAAAAGATTGATATCCCAATCCAAAGCCCAAACATAAGTTTTAAAATTCAATATAAAAACTAAAAAGAACGGGACCAAAGAAGACATTTCTACTTTCCTAAGTTCTGTAGATGGGATTCTTTAAAGAGACAAAAGATAAACAGGAGAAAAATGAATATTACAACACAGAGAATGCCCAGCAGTGTAAGACACTCAATGATCTGAGAGATCTGATTATAACATGGGCCTTATCTAGCAATCTAGAAAAGAGCAGTAAATGTACAGAGAAGCATCAGGACAAAGGGGAGGTATTTTGCCTTTTACGACTAGGAAACTACAAGGAAATTAATGGGTAAAAAGAATTACTTTGGTGAGTTTTCTTGTGCCTTCTTTGGTCTGATAAGAGGCTACAGTGATTAGGGGCCTCTAAGGCTTTTCTCAGATAGCCAGGGGTATTACATTAAAATTGGAAATTTATATACTGGAGTGTATAGAAGGCATTGGTGGCATTATTTGCTATTGCTCACTTGTTTCAGTTAAAAATAACCTTTCTGTTAGTATGGTGTTTTGGTGGAAGTATATCCCAATCTCCTATAGCACCTTGAATTGGGATATGCTCTCGAAGAACAAGTAGTGAGACACAATTAGTTGCTATTCACACTAATATAAAGTACGAGACAGAAGATGGGTCAGCTTCTAGTGAAGAATGTGCTGACTATACTGGAAATGCATCTGGCTCATTTCAGAATTAGGTTCAGAAGAGCAGCATAGCAGGACTTCAAGTTTGCCCATGAAAGTTAAAAGAGACTGGACCCAAGCTTGTAGTGCTGTCTCAAACTAAAGGCTGCTCTTCTGTCTCTCAGGCAAAAGTTTGTTGGCTATGAGGATAGCAAACCAGATCTACCCTGGGCCATTAGCATAGGCCTCAAGAACTGTGTCCTCTGTCTTTATACCTGCTACACGTTTTACAGAGAATGTTCTCCTGTGGTTGAAGGTAAACATGGATTGTCTGTGCCTGAACCTATCTAGGAAGTCTATACGCCAGAAGACTTCATCACGTTATACTAAGACCTGTTTCCAAGGGTGAGTTTTCAATCAGGTTTGCTGCATGCTCAGTGAATTTGAATAAACTGAGAGATGGGTAAAAGAAATTCAAATAATTTAGCCTGGAGATATACCATGGGCTAGGAAAATAATCTTAAATTTTAGAGCAATCCAGGAAATTCCACTTTTAACCATTTAATTGTCCCCTGATGTTCCTTTCCTCTGGGCTTCTGCAAAGAAGACCGAAGAGTTTGTCACACTTGTCCCCACCCCAGACATCCTTGTACTTTGTTGATTACCTGGGAGCTTTGCTGAGTTGCTTCCAGAGAGCTTCCTTGTTTTGGGGGTAGTCTGGGCCATGCCTGTGCTTTCTCGTGGATTCTAAACTGTATCTAGTCTATGGTCCTAAGCTTATTCAGATGTGAAGACAACAAATTGAAATTTTGCCAAAATGTGAAATATTTTATTTTTCTGTGTCTATGCTTGGGAATTTCTGAAGATGACAGAGCACAACAGAGAAAGGGTGGAGAAGCTGTTTATCAAATCTCTAATGAAAACAAAGGACTTCTTTTTCAAGTTACTTCTCAGATAGTATGTGGTTCTATTAATGCTCAGCTCTGCTTTCAGTAAAATTGTTAATTATAGATCGTAATAAGCTGTTAGGAGCAAAACACACACATAATTTGAAAGTGAAATGAGGCACGGTACATAGATAAAGCAATTGTTTGCTTAAGAGGTGATTAACAGCCACAAAACAAGCAAACTGATACTTGAACCTGAGAGAGATGATGCCCATTTGGAATGGCTCACTCATTGTGCATTTGTTCATTGCAGCCTAGTGTAAAGGTAGATGTCTGCTGCTGTCAGCAGTTTCTCTGTGTGTGATGAAGGGAGAGCAGGGTCTATGCCATCTTAGAACAAAGATGGTATTAAAAGAATGGGTTGTCAGAAGGAATAAAGAAAGGGAAGCATCTCGATTTCTCAGAGGAGCACAGCTGAGATTTAAACTGCTCTGAGCTGTGACAAATTATAAGGCTTTAAAACCACTACAGTCACTGAATGAACAAAACAGTTGCCTGGGGTAATTATGCCTTTTCGTCTCCTTTACTTTCAAGATATTTCCCTTTGTGAATGTTACACTCCTACACTGAATGTGCTGGGGCAGTGTTAATCTCAGTGTGGAAAGCTGAGGTGGCTTTAAGATTAAACAGGCTTAGAAATACAGTTCAGAGCAAGTCAGCACTACTAATATGTCATCAAGACACCTGATGACAACAGTTCCTACAGAAATGGGTGTGTCTGGGACTTTGTCCTGTGTTCTCCATGGAGCCTTTGCTTGAATGAGCAGGTTTCTTGGTTCTGTGGGGTTCAGTGTTGGAGTTCCCAGAACAGAAATCTTGTCTTAAATAGGTAACAGTTAAGTAAATGTATAAATAATCATGTTACTAGGTAAGATTGCACCACTCAAATAGGACTCAGGTTAACAGGAATAACTTGGCTTTTAACTTTATTTTGCTTGCAATGTATTTGATCCTGAAGTCTGTTGATCAGTAAAGCTGGGCAAGACTATTCCTACTTGGTTTACCAGAAACAGACTGGTTAAGAGCTTGCCAAGGACCCATTCCTTGGCACCCACCAGACCCAAAGGGTGGTGACAGAGAACCATGCTGTCTAGCAACTCACCTATGTACTATCATCTTTGCATATTTCCAACATGCAAGTCTTAATCTGGTGACCTGAGTGACAAAGAGAAAATGGGTAACTTAGGTGCCATCACCATAGAAGCATTCAGGATCCCTGTGTTGGCTGTGAAAAGAAACTCTTCTGCTTGTGGACAGAGGATAACTTCCAGCCTCTATGTCAATGTGAGTGATGTATGAAGCCATGCTAATAGTAACAGCAAATATACACTGGGTGTATGAACCTGTTTCTGTTCTTGTCACTGTGTTTCTTCCTAAAGAGAAGGTACATGGGCAGGTAGCTCAGGAACTGTACAGGCTTTCACCCGTCTCATATTTTGCTGAAGAGGAAAAGAGGACAGATAGCGGTCAGCTATCTTGCCAAGTAAACAAATTATGGACCTGGATTAGACTCATGCAGTCTCACTTCTGAGAAGTGCCCATTGACTTCTAAGTTATGTAGAGGCAAATACTTAAATCCTTTCTTTCTGTTCTCTTTAACTGTCTAGAGTGACAGACCTAGTTTATTTATTTATTTTTTTCTCTTCTAGTCTGGCTTCTCCCAGCCTTAAAGCAAGGTAAGGATACCTGAGCATTGTGACACTTGCCTCTTCTCACTCAGGGGCCTCCAGTCTCTGCTAGAGACTGAATCTTGATCTGATATTGTGTCTTCCTATGCTTTGGTTTGTAAAGTGCTAGGATTTATGACCTTGCTCAGGAGTGGAGTTCTTAAGGGGCCTAAGCACCAGGTACCTTGTAGTTACCTCAGATGATGTCATAATGCATCCTGTCCCAAGGACTGAAGATGAGCCTCCTGCTGGCGATAAACAATACAATAGACAAGAGATTTCTAAAACCAAGGAAGACTGGAGCTGGGTCTGGCAATGTATAAGCCAAAAGCAAGGACAGGATAGTAAGTCTGAGAGGGTGACAGATAGATATTAGAGAGGCTGAGAATCCTTCCTACACATGCAAATGGATATTCAAATTTATGGATGCAATGGATTGGACAGTCTATGCTTTGTAGGTTGGTAAGTCAGGGCGTGCATGATTATCATCCTCTGAAGTTTAACACTTTCATGTAGATGCCCCAGTGCACTCTGCATCTCTGCTACCATCACATAAGGATCTGGCCTGGTTTGTACAGAAGACAATTTCTCTTTGCAGTTTGTTTCTATGATTATTTTTGGGTCCACTGTTGCTTCATTCCGGTTCTTCCTGTTACTAATGAGCCACTCTGGGTGAAAGCTAGTGACATCTACGGGCCTCTGGGAGCAGCAGAAAAAAATGGAAGGTCTGTCTACACAAGAGTCCCATGATGCTGTCCATTTATCTTATGACCATGTGGGTCCAATAAACAAAGCAAATCTGTCCTGCTTGCCCTCCCTCTGTGGCTTTTGAGCCTCTGCATTTGCATTTCCCTCGACAGTTAGCAGCAACCAAAACTTGTCTTCATTATAGCTCTGACTCATAGCACAATTAATGACAATGAAGTGATACGTGGTCCCCAGGCCCAGCTGTCTTTTGAAAACAGGTCCAAGCCTGTTCAGAACAGTAATGGATGGTGCTCGGGAGAGGATGACTCAGAATCTCTCATGCTAGCCAAGGAGTTGGGGCAAAAAATAGGGTCATGTGTCACTTCTAAGTGTGTGTGTGTGTGTGTGTGTGTGTGTGTGTGTGTAGTTTATCTCTGACCTAAGTAGCAAAAGAGGAATGTCTTTTTCCTCCTTCTGAGAACATCTATCATGTCTGCCCATTATGTTTTAGATTTAAGGCCAACATGCTGTCGCCTTACTCATCTTCTGAGTTTCTTTGGGGTGATTCTCCTTGTTTGCATTGGCAGGACACTTATTCCCCTAGGTTTGTACATGGATGTTAGCTTGTGCCACTCCTTACAACATTGTCATTATATTGTGAGGTAAAAGCCATTAACTTATTCTCCTGTACCAACATTTAGGTAGAGATTATTACATTTTGTAAATTGAAACATAATTCTATTTTTGTCTGGAGTCACCAGGAAGGCTATCCTTTAGACTGACTCAAGCACCTTCCTCAACATGTTAAATTTTACAAACAAGTTTACAATAACTAACTAGTTAGGATCTCACTTTTACTTGTTTCCTTCTCTTCTCTTCTCTTCTCTTCTCTTCTCTTCTCTTCTCTTCTCTTCTCTTCTCTTCTCTTCTCTTCTCTTCTCTTCTCTTCTCTCTCCTTCTCTCTGGGAGGGGTTCTGAGACAAGGTTTCTCTGTGTAGCTCTGGCTGTCCTGGAACTCACTCTGTAGACCAGGCTGGCCTTGACTTGGAAATCCACCTTTCTCTGCTTCCGAAGTGCTGGGATTAAAGGTGTGTACACTGCCTGGCTCTTCCTTCCTTCCTTCCTTTCTTTCTTTCTTTCTTTCTTTCTTTCTTTCTTTCTTTCTTTCTTTCTTTCTTTCTTTCTTTCTTTCTTTCTTTCTTT
>NC_034595.1:24974392-25017064 GCF_900095145.1 Mus pahari | reverse complement strand
TCTTTCTTTCTTTCTTTCTTTCTTTCTTTCTTTCTTTCTTTCTTTCTTTCTTTCTTTCTTTCTTTCTTTCTTTCTTTCTTTCTTTCTTTCCTCCTTCCTTCCTTCCTCCTTTCTTTCTTTCTTTCTTTCTTTCTTTCTTTCTTTCTTTCTTTCTTTCTTTCTTTCCTTCTGAGACAGACAGGATCTCTTCCTGTGTATTCAAAGCCAGCTAGATGCCTCAGTAATAATTAATGATCAACTGGCAAGATATGTCCGCTGATGAAATAGTGGCTTGGATATTATATGAGTAACCAAACACATTTTTTTACTGTATCCAAGAACTCTTCCACAAAATAAAATCTATAACTGGCACCATAGTTGGGTCAAGAGCCTGTGCTTATTCCTGACCTGGGCCCTAGAGGAGGTCAGATTACTGTTATGTTGCTAAATGGCTACAACTTAAATTGAATACTAATGATGCTAATGAATTATTGTTATGTCCATAGATAAATGCATCTGTCAGTTTTCATCTGAGAAGCTTCTACTGGCAGTAGATCATAGATAGTAATAAACACAGAGATATTAAACTGGTCAGTGTTTGGAGAATAAGAGGCAATGGAGTGCTTGTCTCTAAATGGGTTATTTCTATCACAAATCCTTCTTTCAAAGCTCAGGGATCATTGCAAAACAGGTGATGACAAGCAGATAATGCCAGAGATGGTAGATGAATGTAAAGGTACCAACATATGAACTCACAGTGTATATGAGATCATGCACAAACCTGGACATGTTCAAGACAACCCAAATACTAATAAGGAGAGGGGATATCGGCATGAAATCCTACACCTAATAGTTGAGGATGTATAATGATTAATTTGTTCTGGGAGAGGAGAATTCCATGGGGGGTTGTTTGTTTTTGTTTGTTTTATAAGTGTTCACTACATTCCAAGATAAAACCAAAAAAACCCAAACATCCAGGAATATATGAAAAGCACAAATTGGAGATGATAAGCAGAGAGAAATAAAGGAAAGAAGGAAGGAAGGAAGGAAGGAAGGAAGGAAGGAAGGAAGGAAGGAAGGAAGGAAGGAAGGGAGAAGACTTAAAGTTTGGTAGGTAGGAAAGAGGAGGAAAGATTAAGAAGGAGTTGGGGGAAGGCATGAATAAGATCAAAACATGTTATACGATATCCTGTAAGTGATAAAGATGTCTTAAAAGACTGATTTAGTAATCGTATTTAGAACCTCTTTAGCAATACTAAGAAGATCACATTCACTGCAAACTCTGTGCAGAGCAAGGCTTTGTAGTTTCAATCCCCACAGCTGCTTTGTTCTCTGGAAACTAGATTCTTAATTTTCATATGATTGTTGTTTTTCGTTTGGAAGTAAGGAAGAGGAAGAACATGAGAATGCTTCATCTTGAAAGGGAGACAGGCACTATATAGGCTTCTCTCACTAATACCTGTTTCCTAATGTTATTTTCTGATCCCTTTGGAATTTCTATAATCGGGGGAGGGGGCGGTCTTACAGAAATTTACAGGGATCTCCCAAGAGAGGAGAGGCAGACTCCTGAAGTACCTGAGAATTATTCTGTGTTTCCTTCTGCAGTTTCTCCTGGGGTACAGATGGACAGGCCTTCTTGGCTTATGAGGCCTCACAAGAAGCTACCCTGTAGTGAGTAGCAACAGTTGGGTAAGGAGCCCCTTCACCATGGGTTCTTATTATCTCTCAACTAAGTAAGGCATGGTGGGGAGCTTAGAAAACAAAACAGCTTTTTGTTTTGTTGTGTTTCCTTTGAACTCATCATCACAAGAACTATCTTCATGGTTTATCTTCCTGCTCTTCTGCCCAACATGTTCCCAGTTCCTTATCCTCCTGCCTCCCTAATCAGCTTCTCTGTTTCCTTTCTTTGCACTTTCCTTTCCTCTGTGATTCCACAATATTACAAACCCCGTGAAGTCTTTCCATAGCTCAAAACCCTGGGAGTTAGTCCAAGAAACGTAAGAGCCATTATACTTGGGTGGTCTTAGGATTTGTGGGTGCAGTTTAGTGCTGTTCAAGTGGGAGAGAGGAAGACCAGAGTAGGTATCTGCCTGCACATCTTCTCCATGATAGGTGCTCAGCAAGTAAGGTGACTATTTGGGAGAAGTGATTCTTTACTTGTTTTTACTTACAGTATTGTTGAGAGTAAGGAACAAAGTCCTTCCCCACTTTTTGGTAGTAAGGCCTAGAATATGAAAATAGCCTATCAATAAACTACTTAGCATCTGTGTGGTCCTCACCTGACTAAATTAGAGTGAAAAAACAATTCTGGACTAAAATGTCACTGTCTGTTTAGGTACTAGTGTTTTTCCCTTTCTATTTATTACAGACATTGGAAATCAAGGACTGTGAAAGGCACAATTTGTCTCCCCTTGATGACTTGAATCAATATATTACACACTCAAATATTTAGGAGGAATAAGTGCTGTACTTAAATGCATGAGAAAAATATAGGCAGGGGACCTGAGGTACTTAGTTTTTGAAAGAATAGGACAGTACTTTTGCAAAATAGCTCTTTGCTCTGAGTAATTACTTATACAATTGAGTATGGATTACTTGGAAGCATCCTCTGTTTGGGACTTTGATCTGAGCATCAAATAGGAGATACATTCCCTATTTCAAGAGCAACTCTTTTCAGTCACATGGAGAAAGCAAGTCTGTGTTTAAGGATACATCACTTGAGATGTTACTGGACTCTCAGTGCTGCCTGAGCACCTGGATGGTTATCGTGAGAAAATTCTGTTGCTGCAATCCCTCTTGTGAACCGTGTACTTTTCATAGGAAGAACAACAAACCTAAAGCATTCCCATGGCAGATGACAGAAAAAGATGACTCAGAGTCTTTGGGCCAGGAGACGGTGAATTAGCTACTGATTTCCAGATGTCTTTCAGTTTTGTATACAAAGTCTTATTATTCACATTGGACATGAATTGATACCAAAACACTTGATGGGTTGGCCATCTGCTTTGAAAAGTTGTCAACTTATAGATAACAGTGTAGCTGACAGTGTGAAGGCAGGGTGATCTGGACAAGCAGGCCATTCTTTAGTGACTGATTCCTGAGAAGGACCAGGAGATCAGAAGATAAAGAAAAGCGAAAAGTTGGGCTCAGGAGATCTTGTAGAAGCTGACTGCTTATGTTAAGAAAGTTTATTAAGAAGTATAGCATCATTTTTTTTATTTTAAAAACACTTTATTTATTAAAGTTAAACATACAAAACTGAAATTAACACACTCTAAAAATTATTTTCTTCCAATTAACAGGAAGACCCTTTTTTTTCTACGTTTGTTTTGGCTTAAACTCAACTTGGGATAACTGTGGTGCTTCACTTATGCCAACAAATGCTGGCAACTTGATCTTGTTAATAAAAATTACAAACTAAGCTACATGAACATAATATACAGGGAAATTATTTTGTGTTTTGTACTGTTTCTTCCTTTGTTGACTTTTCACTTGTGGTAATGGCACCATTTTTGGGATGTGTACTGTTTCTATGGGAAGACAAAAGAAGTATAGCATCTTAAAGACAGATTGCAAGAGGAAAATGGGACAGACTCAGAAAAGCCATTGTACAATAGGACAAAGTCAGCCTGAAGCTAATACAACAGTATTGAACAAGGGGAGCACAGGATATCTCATATGCATCTTAGACTTACACAGTGGCCCTGGGAGTCTCTCTAGTCTCCTTAGGGTTAAAAAGCCAAGCTCTCAGGAACCAAAATTTTAACTCCTTTGAGGCTCTGGCCCCAGCTCCAAATTGGACTTTGCCAAGTCTTTCCCTAGGCAATGACCCAGAACAAGCTTCCCTTTGTCTTTTCATCTTAGAAAGTCTTACATCTGCTTACCTCTCAACAGCAGGAGATTATTAGCACATGGATGCCAGCAAGAGGTCTCCATTTCATAGTTATGAATTTGCCTGATTTTTTTTTTTTTGCACTTTGAAAGTCTCTATTTTAAAATCAAAGGGGATTTTTGAAAATAGTGGAAATTTGAAAAAACTGGAAATAGTTTTTATGTTTACTTTAATATTAAAAATTCATATGTTAATTTGCATATGTGTTTCTGTATATGATTCATGTATTAAAACATAAAGGCATTTTGGTTGAAACATGGCTGACCCCTGGCAGAGCACCAGCATTCTTTTCCTCTTGAAGAATTTATAGTGGCAGTCGTACTGTTTCTATTAGACAACTATTAGACTATGAAGTTTGGGTCAGTTTATAAATTGGGCCCTTCTCCAGTCCTATAAACCCTGTCACTAATGGAAGCAAAGGGCTGGAGTTTATTCTTTTCCTTTTGACACTATAAAAGTTGTTCAGACCTTGTTTTCAGATTTCTAATATTTATGAATCATTGAACTTTATTTTTTGCTTGTTTTTTTTTCAGGTTTGGGTTGGCTAACTTTTGTGAAATAGTCCCATTTTTTTTTTTTCAGGACTGAGGCTTTATTGTTAACCACTAGAGTTATCAGATGGAGACATGGGGCTGAAGAGTTCTTTCCTTGTCCATCAAGAACCTGGGGTCTTCTAGTTTGTGGCATGTCTCCAAGACCCTGCCTCAGATCCAGAACATCTGCTCTCTGGTTAGCCAGCTTCAGCCCAGTGTGGAGCAATTTGATCACTCAAATCAGTTTTCTAGAACAGTGAAATACAACTCCTGGGCTATAGTGAACCAAGTGTCCCTGGAGGATCAGATACCATGGGTTATAAATCAGCTTTTTCCTTCCATAAACTCTATCTATTAAATATCACAAGGTGAAGTGAACCCTCTTTATGTGATAGGACACCATAAAGCCTTTGACATGCTAACTGAAAAGCATGTGTTTCTGGGTATCTTCACTGGAGCATACAGAACTCCCTCGAGATTATGTTGTTATACAGGGGAATATGTGTAAACCCAAGAGTGTAAACTTAGTTTTAAAAGGGATTTGGGCCCCTTGCCTTTCCTTTGTATTATAAAGGGATAGTTACTTTAATAAGACACATTTCTTATTAATTCTGTTGAGTATTTTAGGAAAGGAAACAACTCCAAATCTATTCATCAGAAAATAGTTGATTTCCTATGACCACTGGAACTTGCTTGAGATCTTAGTGCATGGATGCTTATTATACCTAAAATGTTCTAAGTATTTCTGAATAGCTTATATTGCTTTTTATACATACTTTGAGCTATTCTTTGAGAGAGTTACAAAATGAGTTAATGATGTAATCATATAACAGACAATCCTATGATAATAGCAGAGAAATTCAGTCCCAAGTGGCTAAATTGAGCATGAAACCATTTCTCAGTTAGAAAATGAGAGTCTTGGGTTGTGGTGGTATTTCCGCATCTACATAAATGCTGTTAGTGCCATTGAAGTATATGCTTAGATTTGGTTAAAGTGGTAAATTTATTTCATTTGTATTTTATATACTCAATCTGAAAACAAAAATAATACGAAGAAAAAAGTATCCACTAACATGAAAATAGCATCCTCTGCACAGAGGTGATTCATAAGAACCTGGAATGAATTGGAATGGTAGATGACTTTTTTTTTCTTTTTTTCTTTATTATTTTCTTTACTTACATTACAAATGCTATCCCGAAAGTTCCATATACTCCCCCGCCCCTGCTCCCCTACCCACCCACTCCCACTACTTGGCCCAGGCCTTCCCTTGTGCTGGGTCATATAAAGTTTGCCAGACCAAGGGGCCTCTCTTCCCAGTGATGGCTGATTAGGCCATCTTCTGCTACATATGCAACTAGAGACACAAGCTCAGGGGGTACTGGTTAGTTCATATTGTTGTTCCACCTACAGGGNTGCAGCCCCCTTCAGNTCCTTGGGTACNTTCTNTAGCTCCTCCATTGNGGACCCTGTGTTCCATCCAATAGCTGGCTGTGAGCATCCACTTCAGTGTTTGCCAGGCACTGGCATAGCCTCACAAGAGGCCNCNATATCAGGGTCCCTTCAGCAGAATCTTGCTGGCNTGNGCATTAGTATCTNGGTTTGGTGGCTGATGATGGGATGGATTCCCAGATAGTGTAGTCTCTGGATAGTCCATCCTTTCATCTTAGCTCTAAATTTTGTCTCTGTACCTATATCCTTCCATGAGTATTTTGTTCCTTATTCTAAGGAGGAATGAATGCTACACAGAATGCTGTGTAACTTAAAGGAAAACATTTTTATGGAATTTTCTATGTGATATTTTCATATGAAACATGTAATGGAGAATTATTTATACTGTGTTTGTTCCCAGTGGGTTGCACAAGTGCACCCTCCCAAAGCTCTCTCGATTTGTAAATAAAAGACATGCATATACCAGCTTAATTTTGGTATGCCTTAGCTACCTTAATGGCTGGACACTTCTAATTCTCTTCATGGCTGGCATATATTTCCCTACGGTACTCCTGGCTTAACATTTTCTATTTTATCTTTGCTGCCTGTCACCTTCTGGACAGCTTCCCCCCGAAGGGCCGCTTCCCCTTCCACCTACATGTTGGATGATTTTTCTTTTAGAGCCCCTAAACCTGAATCCCCTGCCTCCAACCTTCCTCCTTCTCTCTCTCCTATCTGTCCCAAGCACCGAAATTCTAAAAGTCTTGCCTCTGTCTGCTCTGCCCAGCCATTAGCTGCGGGTATCTTTATTTACCAATAGGAACCAACTAGAACCACTAAAGCAGGGTCCCTCAGTGCCTTAAATGTAGACACTCATGTACGCAGTTTTGGGGACCAAAATTAACATTATAACACAAGCAGCATTTGGCAAAACCCACTTCATTTTCCCGTTTTTGTACAATCAAAAAGGCTCATTTCTCTCAGACATAAATTGAACACAACTATAACAATTATGTAAATTACAAAGAATGATATAAAATTAACATTTACTCCATCATATTTGTCAATTAGATAAAGCACTCTACTATCTATTCTAGCTTAAAGAGCTTAAATTCTATACCTGAATTACGTTCTAAATTTAGCTTGCATTACCATCTGAAAACCATCCTTTCAAATCAATATTATCTCTCACAATGATAAACAACTTGATTTCGATTGTGAGACTATAATTTGTATTCAACCCTGTCAGACATCTGAGAAAGAATTATTACCTGAATATATAGGAAGAACAAAAACATAGCTTCAAAAACTTAAACAAATTGTAGAGACAGCTGACCACCTGGATAGCCTCTAATTTCTTATAACATTGGAGAATGTCTTCAGCCCTCTGGCCCAGAACCATCTTACAGACCTTGAAATGAAGCAGGGATTATGAAGGGCTAGTTTGCTCTGTATTGACAGAACTAAATTATCAACTATCCCATATTGTGTGTCCTTTCCTGGACAGTATTTTTTTTTGTCTGTAGATGAATAGGGAAATTTTTTTCTAGTGACTACCTTGTCATAATTAGCACAATTTTATATGGAGGTTTTTGGTGCTCAAATTCTTCTTTGAAGGAGAATGTGGAAGCTGTCAGGAGCAGATACATCTCATCAAATGATTTTTAATATTGAAATAACATTAAATATCACATTCTGTGGATTTGTAATGCTTTTGAAGACTTTCTGTCTATGTCAAGTATCTCTGAATTGTTAAACTTTAAGTACACTTAGCCATTTCTATTTGAGTAGATTGAAAGCATTTTATTATAATTAAATTAGAATCTAATATAACCATGAATTTACCATCTGGCCTTTCACTTGTGTTACTTAATCATCTTAAAAAGTTTGTAATAGCATCTATTAGAAGCTGAGTTAAAACCTTGTATTCATAAATGAGTTGCATAGGCACAATGCCTATCAAATTTTGTATCAATGAATAGATTTATACCAATGAAAACCTTAATTCTATATCAATATATAAATTCTGTAAAAATGTAAGAATTTAAAACTGTGATTTTTACATCAATTATAAAGATTTCTATCAATGTAAGATTATGACTACACAGTGCTTTGTTGAAGAATAAAATTAGTAATCTATCCCATCTAATTCCTTCCTGTTCAAAGTTATGACCATTTCCAAATTATCCCTTAAAATGACAACCTAACTATAATTTATAAAATAATCATAACCAGACACTCAAGCCCAAGGAATGAGGATGACAACTATCCACAACTGCTTCCTGTTGAATAGGGATGACGAAAATTCTTTAAAGGGGTAGGGAGGGCTAGGAAAATTAGAAAATCTGGTTAGACTTAAGAATGCTAGCTTTAGCATCTGTTAACTAGTCTCTGTAGGGTTAGAATGCTCAGTGTTTGAAATTCTGACTGGATCCATCAAAAAGTTTGGATGAAGCAAGGTCACCTGGAATCACCAGCTATTCCTGAAACTGTTTTGAAAGCAATTCTCTGGAAACAGCTTCAGGAGGTAGACAGCTGGAACAACAGGTCTTTTTGGCATCCCAGAAGAGGAATCTTGTCAGAGCTGCACATTCTGCAATATATGAATCCCACATCCACAACTGTTAAGATAGTTGTATGGATTGTTCAAGGTGCACCCACCAGTTAAGGATGAAATTTTGCTCCTTGTTGAGCAGGTGAAAGACAACTGTCTTTTATATAAGTTAATTTGATCAATAACAATTGTGATAAATCTTCATTTGTCCCATATGAATGATGGCATGAAGAGTCTTAAGGATTCCATAACCATCAAGATTTATTGTCTAAATTTAGCAAAAGTTTTGGCTAGAGATATTTTTATGTCTAAGTCAGTTGTCGGGCTATTCCCATGTTGAAATCAGCATTTCAAGACACGTGCCCTGTTTAATTTTCTTGCATTTTCTTTTCTGTAGCCAAGATCTTCAGGGGATCTTCCCCTGACTCCCTGCACCAGCAAATGTTAACTGCTTATGCATCATGAGGGACAGTCAGAGCCTCATGAGTCTTTTCCTTCTTCCATGATGGAATGCTGATGGGCTCAATCTTGGATGTGCCTTTTAGCAAATAACTGCTGACAGTTCAAAAGTACAATGAGTACAATGATCATGTCATATCCAGAAGATAGCATCCTACAACTTTCACTTCTCCACTCTGAGTATTCCAGGCTTCATTTCCCCTCTTCCTGTTCCGTAAGTGATGGAATGAGTGATATTGATGGAGATGTAGGGCTGAGAATTTATTAGTCATTTATTCTCAGGATTCTAACCAGTTATCAGCCTCTACAGTATTGGCACACCATTGCAAATAGACACATATTCCATTAGCATTGTCAGTGACACAAAATGAATATATGATTATAAAGACAATCATTTGGAAGAAAATTTAACAATACATTATGTCCAATTAATAATACAGGAACAATATCTTCCCCATTAGGATCCATGTTCTTCTCAGCTTTGAGTATTTAACTGGATTTTTAGCATCAGAATTTAATTTCTTCCTATTGACTAGGTCTCAGATCTAGCCAGAAATAGGTGAGTTACCACTTTTAAAACCACACACTTTGATATGTGAAATAGTGTCTCTTGATTGACTGGAACTCTCCTAATTTGCTGATTAACAGGCCAGGTTTTCCTAGGAATCTCTTTGTCCTCAACTCTTAAATTTTGGGATTACAAGCATATGCCACTATGCCTTGCTTTTTAATGTGAGTTCTTGGAATTGAATTCAGATACTTATGCATGCAACGAAAGTGGTTAACTCACTGAACTATCCTCTCAACAACATGTAAAATACCTATGTGATAAGCTCTCAATTGAGGACTATGCTTTATTCATTTATTTTATTGGATATTTTTTTATTTGCATTTCAAATGTTATCCCCTTTCCTGGTTTCCCCTATCCCATCCCTAATCTTCCTGCTTCTGTGAGAGTGCTCCCCCACCAACCCACTCCCAGCTCACCACCCTGGCATTCCTCTGCACTGGGGCATTAACCCTTCTCAGGACCAAGGCCCTCTTCACCCACTGATGCCAGATAAGGCCATCTTCTGCTACACATGCAGCTGGAGCCATGGGTCCCTCCATGTGTACGTTCTGGGAGGCTCCCAGGACCCAACTGGAATGAGATTGGCTGAAATGCCCAGCAAAGGGGAGGGAGAACACCCCAACACACCTGAAAAGCAAGATTCACATAGAAAATTACTTCTCATGACTATGATAGAGGACTTTAAGAAGGACATAAATAACTCAAAGAAATACTGGAGAACATAGGTAAACAGGTAGAAGTCCTTAAAGAAGAAACAGAAAAATCCCTTAAAGAATTATGGGAAAACACAATCAAATAGGTAAAGGGAATGAACAAAACCACCCAAGATTTAAAAATGGAAATAGAAACAATAAAGAAATCACAAAGGGAGACAAACCTGGAGTTAGAAAACCTAGGAAAGAGATCAGGAGCCATAAATGTAAACATCATCGACAGAATACAAGAGATAGAAGAGGCAAAAGATACTGTAGAAAAACATAGACACAACAGTCAAAAAATGCAAAATACAAAAAGATCTTAACTCCAAACATCCAGGAAATCCAGGACACAATGAAGACTAAACCTCAGGATCATAGGTATAAAAGAGAGGAAAGATTCCCAAATTAAAGGGACAGTAAATATCTTCAACAAAATTATAGANGAAAACTTCCCTAACCTAAAGAAAGATTTGCCCACAAACATACAAGAAGTCTACAGAACTCCAAATAGTCTGGACCAGAAAAGAAATTCCTTCTTTCATATAATAATCAAAACACCAAACGCACTAAACAAACAAAGAATAATAAAAGCAGTATGGGAAAACATCCAAATATCATATCAAGGCAGACCTATCAGAATTACACCAGACTTCTCACCAGAGACTATGAAAGCCAGAAGATCCTGGGCAAATGTCATACAGATCCTAAGAGAACACAAATGCCAGCCCATCCAGGTGACTATACCTAGCAAAATTCTCAATTACCATAGATAGAGAAACCAAGATATTCCATGACAAAACTAAATTTATACAATATCTTTCCACAAATCCAGTCCTACAAAGGATAATAGATGGAAAACAGCACAAGGAGAGAAACTATACCCTAGAAAAAACAAGAAAGTAGTCTTAAAACAGACCCCAAAAAAGATAGCCACACTAACATGCATTATGCTATATCCAGGAAACATACCTCACAGACAAAGACAGACACTACTTCAGAGTAAAAGGATAGAAAACAATTTTCCAATTAAATGGTCCCAAGAAACAAGCTGGAGTAGCCATTCTAATGTCGAATAAAATCGACTTTCAACCAAAAGTTATCAAAAAGGATAAGGAAGGACACTTCATACTGGTCAAAGGAAAAATCTACCAAGATGAACTCTCAATTCTGAACATCTGTGCTCCAAATGCAAGGGCACACACGTTCATTAAAGAAACTTTACTAAAGTTCAAAGCAGACATCACACCTCACAATAATAGTGGGAGAATACAACACCCCACTCCCAACAATGGACAGATCATGGGAATAGAAACTAAACAGAGAGACATTGAAACTAACAGAAGTTATGAACCAAATGGAACTAACAGATATTATAGAATATTTCATCCTAAAACAAAAGAATATACATACTTCTCAGTACCTCATGGTACCTCCTCCAAAATTGATCAGATAATTGGTCACAAAACAGGTGTGAACAGATACAAGAAGACTGAAATAATTCCATGCACCCTATCAGATCTCCTTGGACTAAGGATAGTCTTAAAATCCAACAAAAAACAATGGAAAACACACATACAAATGGAAACTGAACAATGTTCTACTCAATGATAACTTGGTCAATGAAGAAATAAAAAAAGAAATTAAAGACATTTTAGAATTTAATGAAAATAAAGACACATCATACCAAAACTTATGAGATACAATGTAAGCAGTTGTAAGAGGAAAACACATAGCTCTAAGTGCCTTCAAATAGAACCTGGAGAGAGCTTACACTAACAGCTTGATGGCATACCTGAAAGTTCTAGAACAAAAAGAAGAAAACACATCCAAGAGGAGTAGATGGTGGGAAATAATCAAGCTTAGGAAATAAACCAAATAGAAACAGAAAGAAATATACAAAGAATCAATCAAACCAGGAGCTGGTTATTTGAGAAAATCGACAAGATATATAAACCCTTAGCCAGACTAACCAGAGGACACAGAAACAATATACAAATTATCAAAATCAGAAATTAAATGGGAGACATAACTCTGGAAAATGAAAAATAAAAAAAATCATCACATCCTACTACAAAAGCTTATACTCAGCAATTTGAAAATCTGGATGAAATAGACAGTTTTCTAGACACATACAATATGCCAAAGTTAAAACAGGATCAGATAAACCATCTTAGCAGTCCCATTACACCTAAAGAAATAGGGACAGTCATTAATAGTCTATCAAATAAAAAATAGCGCACGACCAGATGGGTTTAGTGGAGAATTCTATCAGATCTTCAAAGAAGACCTAATACCAATACTCTTCAAAAGAGAAGGAACACTACCCAATTCATTCTATGAAGCCACAATTATGCTTATACTTAAACCAGACAAAGACAAAACAAAGTAATAGAATATCAGGCCAATCTCCCTTATGAACAATGATGCAAAAATACTCAATAAAGTCCTTGTTAACAGAATCCAAGAACACATCAAAATGATCATTCACCAGGATCAAGTAGGCTTCATGCCAGGGATGCAAGGATGGTTTGATATATGGAAATACATCAATGTAATCCACTACATAAACAAACTCAAAGGGAAAAAAAAAGATCATTTCATTAGATGTGAAAAACATTTGACAAAATTCAGCAACCCTTCATGTTAAATGTCTTGAAGTGATCAGGAATTCAGGGTCCATACCTAAACATAGAAAAAGCAGTATACAGCAAACGAGTAGCCAACATCAAGCTAAATGGAGAGAAGCTTGAAGCAACCTTACTAAAATTAGGGACTACACAAGGCTGCCCACTCTCTCCCTATCTATTCAATATAGTACTCGAAGTCCTAGCCAGAGCAATTAGACAACAAAATGGAGGTCAAAGGGATTCAAATTGGAAAGGAAGAAGTCAAAATATCACTATTTACAGATGATATGATAGTATACTTAAGTGACCCCCAAAATTCCACTAGAGAACTTATTAAGCTGATAAACAACTTCAGCAAATTGGCTGGATATAAAACAAATCAGTAGCATTCCTCTACTTGAATGATAAACAAGCTGTGAAAGAAATTAGTAAAACAACACCCTCCACAATAGACACAAATAATATTATGTACATTGGTGTGACTCCAACTAAGCAATTGATAGATCTGTATGGCAAGAACTCTGAAGAAAGAAATCAAAGAAGATCTCAGAAGATGGAAAGATCTCCCATGCTCATGGCTTGGCAAGATTAATATAGTAAAAATGGCCATTTTGCTGAAAGCAATCTACAGTTTCAATGCAAACCCCATCAAAATTCCAACTAAATTCTTCATAGAGTTAGCAAGAGCAGTTTACAAATTCATTTGGAACAACAACAACAACAACAACAAAATAAGATAGCAAAAACTATTCTCAACAGTAAAAGAACTTCTGGGGGAATCTCCATCCCCGACCTCAAGCTATATTACAGAGCAATAGTGATAAAAACTACATGGTATTGGTACAGAGACAGGCAGGAAGATCAGTGTAATAGAATTGGAGACCCAGAAATGAACCCTCACACATGAACTCTACTTGATTAATCTCTAAGTCTTATCATCTTTCCAGTACTTTTGGGAGTTCTTAGTGGCTGGCACATTTCTATTCAGGGAAATGTCTGATTGAAAATTTTATGAACAGTGTTCTTGGTGGTTCTAAATCAAGTGCTTATCCTGTCTTTTAAATTATACACCTAAGTTGAATCAGCTTGTATAGTATATGTTCTTTATAGATATATTACAGTTCTCAACAAATTAAGTCTGACATAATTAAATTATATAATCTTTTAACCTCTGAGCAACTAATAAATCCGAACAATATTGTTAATGGCCGCTAAAACAATTGTGTATAAAGCATTTTAAAGATTCTCTAAGAAATTTAAACCTAGTGATAAACTTTAACATGACTTCTAAAAAGACATTTGTATATTTTTATTTTTTCAACCTGTTCTTACTTATCTCTCTTATTAAGTTTCTGTAAACACATCCCTACGAGAATATCTTTGAAAAAACTGTAATTAACAAACTATAAAATGTAAGCATTTTTATAAGTAATTATACCACGTATTCAATGGTTACACTGTAAACAAAAAAGAAGGGGGTAGATAGGCAGAAGGTGGCAGACAGCACAACTACTAAACAATGAACAACTAAATGAGTTTTGATATTGTGCTTAAATATGATTCAACCCATTTTAAATATAACCTAAACCAATAAACATTATAGGCAACTGGGAAAATCTGAACACTGGCAAAATATTTGATGATATTAAGGAGCTATCATTGTTAATTTTGAATATTGTAATAATTTTGTTTAGGAAGGATTCTTTGGCTGTCAGAAAAATGACAAAAAATGTTGGCAAAGATATCAGGGGGGAAAAAAAACTATTTTTGAGTGTTGGTGGGAATATAAACTTCCCACTATGAAAGTCAGTGTGTATGTTTCTCAAGACAACTAAAACAACTTAATCATACAACATGACACAATTCTATCAGCCTTTCATATGTGTGCAGAGGAATATTCCCTACCACAGCTAAGTTGATTGCTGCTCTGTTCACAAGAGCAAGGAGGCAGAATCAGTCTAGAGCTCCTTCAACAGAGGAAAGGGGAACAAACAGTACAGACATACAGTGATACTTTACCTAGTTATAAAGACAAAATGAAACCACAAACTTTTCAGGAAAATGTATGGAACTAGAAAATACACTAGGGATGGAGGGATGGCTCAGCAGTTAAGAGCACTGACTGCTCCTCCAAAGGACCTGAGTTCAATTCCCAGCAGCCACATGGTGGTTCACAACCATCTGTAATAGGATCCAATGCCCTCTTCTGGTATGTCTGAAGACAGCTACAGTGTACTCATCATATACATAAATAAAAAAAAAGTAAAAAAAAAAAAAAAAAAAAAAAGGAAAAAGAAAATACACTAAGTGAAATAACCTACCCTCAGAAAGACAGATACAACATGTTCTCTCTCATGTGCAGACCTGAACTTTTAGGTTACATGTGTATGTATATGTGGAAGTTAGTATGGGTAGAAGCCAGGAAATTAGAAAGGGATTAATGCAGGCTCTTACGGGGGCGGGGGGGGGGGGGGGGGAAGGTGGCAAGGCAATGGAACTCATTAGATATGGGAAAGGAAAGGGAAATACTGGGGTTCACAATATACAGGTGAGGACATATGTTGAAGAACATATGCTGGATTAACCAAAAAATACGGATATTTGAAAATTCCACAAGGAAGCTAGTTACTTTGTATGCTTATTAAAAGTAAAAAAGAAAGGATGCCTTTTTTGTTTTTTGTTTTTTGTTTTTGTTTTTTTTTTTTGGTAAAGAAACACTACAATAATTGTAGATAAAATAATGTACTATCTTGGATTTCGTTCAAAATAACACTGTATAAGGGAGGAAATAAAGATATAAGCAAAACAGGACTTTTTTATTAGATATTTTCTTTATTTACATTTCAAATGTTATCCCCTTTCCTGGTTTCCCCTCCAAAAACCCCCTATCCCTTCAGCCTCCCCCTGCTCTCCAACCCACCTACTCATGCTTCCTGGCCCAGGCATTCCCCTATAGTGGGGCATAGAACCTTCACAGGACCAAGGGCCTCTCCCATTGATGATCGACTAGGCCATCCTCAGCTACATATGCAGCTAGAGCCATGAGTCTCTCCGTGTGTTTTCTTTGATTGGTGGTTTAGGACTTGTTATATTCATAATTGTTGATAGGCCTCCATGGATAAATTGAGTATCTTAAAGGGTTTGTTTTCAGCTTATGGTTTTATAGATTTTAATCTGTAGTAATTTGGCCTTGTTGCTTAGAGCCTGTGGTGATGTGTTAATTACAATGTGCAGGAAGTCATGAGAAATGGTAGGTAGTTTTGTTCTCCCCTACAAAGCAATGGCCTTCAACAAACTTTCTCCTTAGCTTTATTACCTAGAGGCACAACCACTGGCCAATAGTGCTACAGATTGGAAACCCAGCCTTTAACATACGGGCGTTTGGGTGACTGAAGATCAAAGCTACAGCATTATATTTAATAAAGTTATATTCATGAAAAATTTCACATGAAACAATTATTTAAAACAATTTAAATATAATTCAATGCATGAATATATTCAATTCTACCATTTCTTATTACCTAAAATAATATTAATTTTATAATAAAATATTAATGATTAAAACAATGGCTGTTAGAAGATGGATAGCTATCTTAATTTTTCTTTTTTTATTCATAGAATCTGCTTTGTTTTTAAATCAGAGATCAGAAAATATGGGTCATATAGCAACTAACCTGGCCCATGGGGCTCACTGAGTCTGAGACACCAACCGAAGATCTTTCAGGGGTTGACTTAGACCCCTATACATTTGTAGCAGATATGCCGCTTGGTTTTCATGTGGGTCTCCTAACAGTTGGAGCAAGAAGTTATGTCTGTCTCTGTTGCTTGCAGTTGGATCCCCTTTCCCTAACTGGACTGCCTGCTTGAGCCTCAGTGGGAGATAATGTGCTTATTCCTGCTGGGATTAGATGTTCCAGGGCCTTGTGATACCCAAAGGGGGCTTCTCCTTCTCTGAGAAGTGGAGGGAGTAAAGGGGAAATTTATAAAGGTAGGACTGGGAGGCTTAGAGAAGGTGACTGAGATCAGGATGTAAAGTGAATAAATAAATAAGTTACTGAGAAAAAGGTTTCTTTTATCAAACTGGATTATTTCCAAGCTAACTTTTGCTTAGATTTATCCTAAATTGCTTTGGCAATGGCTTTTGTTGAATTTTCTTCCCAACTTTGGCAATAAATTATGTATCTTATCAGGGAGTACATACTGTGTTTGTTCCCTTGTGACTGAGTCACCTCACTCAGGATGATATTCTCAAGTTCCATTCACTTGCCTGCGAATTTCATGAAGTCATTGTTTTTAATCCTGAGTAGTATTTCATTTCGTTAATGTAGCACACTGCAGATGTTCCAATTTGGGCCTGGCACCCACCATCAGTTGTTTTGTATCAGCTGTAGCTTTTTGTAGTAGTGTTCACCTCCTGAAAAAAATGCTTTAATGAGTGGTGATAAATACATTTATCCAAGGGCACAAGGATAAGTATTTCAATGCAGTTAGAGATTATACTGGTTTAGGTAAGTGGCAGTAGAAGGTTTTTCTCCAGTGTCCATGGCTCTCTCTATCAGCTATGGGAAGATGTCTAGGTTTCTGGTACCAGGAATGAATTCATTTCTATTGACAGAGCCTTAAGTCTATTTAGATGGCTGTGGTCAACCTTAGGATATAAGTGCCATTATTGCACTATGCTAATGTTTTTTGTTTTTTTTTTGGTACTCTTCATTCATTCATTCATGTATTTATTTGTGGTTCATGGACTTTTCAGCTGGACAGGACAACTGATGGCTTTTATCCATTGGCAGCCTCCATAGCTCCTTCCATGAGTATTAGAGCTGGTCCGAAGGAAGCTTCCTGCTCAGTTCTAACTTAGTCTCTCCAAGTCCTCTGTCTAAAATATATACTATCTTCAGAAACAGGCTCTTATCCTAAAATTTCAGGAGTCAAACAAGAGCAATGGGAATACTTGTATTGTTTTGGAGTTCTCTTTGACTTTCCTAAACAACAGCTCCAAGGGAGATTTTCCATTTCTGGCATCAAGGATTTGTTAGAAAATCTATGGCTTCTGGAGGGAGAACATAACATTCAGTTATATGATTATAATTCTGAATAGAGTAAAAAAGAATCTCAAAGTAGTTTTAATTTACATGTCTATGAAAATGAAGAATATTCAACACTTAAAAATGTGTACTGGCCATGTGAATAATTGTTTTTGTTCAGTTCATTAGTCCATTTATTGATTTGATGATTCACTTGTTTGGTGTCTAATTTTCATTGTCCTGTATATGTCTTAGATAGTAATTCCTCTATGAAATGTGGTTTTTCTCTCTCATTCTTTAGGCTGCCTTGTTTACTCATGTATTGTTTACTTTGCAGAAGAGAAATTTCTAATTTCATGCAAACCCATTTGGCAATTCTTGGCATTACTTCCTGTGCCATTCAAGTTCTACTGAGAAATTTCTAGCCTATGTTAATATCTTGAAATGTTATCCCCACTCAGTTTCAAGGTTCATGTTTTTTATTAGAAATATTTTGATTTGATTTTGTGTAAGATGAGAATAATGTATTTACAATCACTTTGGTTTAAATATAAGCACTATAACCATGTAGAAATAAGCATTTCCAGCACTGACTGTTAAAGAGGCTGTCTTCTCCATGAATGAATGCTTCCAACACCTTTCTAAATACTTAGGCAGATATTTTTAAAGCTTATTTCTAGGTTCTCTGTTCTATACTATGGGACTCTGTGTTTTTGTGTTAGCACCATGCTATTTTGTTGCTGTAGTCTTGTCATGTAACTTGATATTAAGTATTATAACACCTATACTGTTATTCTTTTAACTAATGGTTCCCTGGCTACTCAGGGTCCTTGGGGCCTCCATGGAAATTTACCATTTTTTACTACTTCTTTGCAAAATGCTTTTGATATTTTGATCATGATTACGCTGTTTTTAGACCACTTTAGGTACAAAAGACATTCTTTAAACATTAATTCTGACAATGCATCAGTATGAAAGGTCTTTCCATATTCTTGAATCTTCTTCAAATTCATTTTTTAAATGTCTCAGTTTTTTGCATTTTGCTTCCTTGGTTATATTCATTCTAGGTTATTTCCATTTATTTATTTATTTGTTCATTTATTTATTTATTTATTTATTTATTCTCTCCCCCTCCCTCTCTTCCTCTCCCTCTCCCCTCCCCCTCCCTCTGCCCCTTCCCCTCCCTCTCACTCCTCTCCCCTTCCCCTCCCCACTCTCTCTGTGTGTTTTATGCCATGAATATATAGGTGCCTACAGAAGCCAAAAAAAAAAAAAAAAAAAAAAAAAAAAGTATCAGATCCCCTGGAACTGAAGTCATTGGCTATTATATGAAGCCTGGTCCAGGTGCTGAGAGCCAAACATTGGTCCTCTGGAAAAGCAGAAAATTTTTTTACCTATTGAGCTGGTCCACCAGCTTTTTGGGGGGTGAGGGGAATATATTTCCTGCTTTTTTTCCAGACATGTTAGCAAAGAAAATGCTCAAACTGTAAAGCATAAGTGACTTGCAATGAAAGAGGGTGGGTTTTCTTAGTATTATTTATCAGTTTTATTGCACAGAGATTCTCTTATATCGGGATCATGAAGGCATTTCCTCAAGGGAGGCTCCTTTCCCTGTGATAGCTCCAGCTTGTGTCAAGTTGACACACAAAACTAGTTTTCAGAGAATTTGGTCTATTTTTTTCTATTGTGTCCTATCTGGTTTGTTATCAAGATGGTACTGGCTTTTCAGAGTAAGTTTAGTAGAAGTATCACCTTTTGTATTTTATGGGAAAGTTTAAAGAGCACTCGTGTTTCTTTTCTAAATTAAAATTAGATGGCAGTGAATCTGCCCAGCCCTAGGATTTAATCTTTTTGATATTTATGGATCCATCTTTGTTGTTTATATTCACTTGATGTAGTTTTGGTAGATCATATGTTCTAGGAATTTGTTCATTTCTTCTATTTTATTGTTCAGTTTTCTGGAATACAAATTTGCAAGGCTGTCTATTATAATGTTTGAATTTCATTGGAATACATATTAGTATCTATACATCACAAATTTTGTTAATTTTGGTTACATTTTCTTTCAGCTAATTTGAATAAGGGTTTGCCAATATCTTTTATTTTTTTCCCAATAAAAAACTTGGTGATTGATTATATATATGACTCTTTTGGTCTCCATTTCATTAATTTATATTTTAATTTAAATTGTGTGCATGCTTGCACACACACTTGTGTGTGTGTATGATTGTGTATGCATGTGTGTGTGTGTGTGTGTGTGTGTGTGTGTTCCCTTAGATCTGGAGCTAGAGTTGGAGCTGGTGTTGGTTTCAACTGCTCCACATATATGGTGGGAAATTTCTGTGGATACTATGCAAGAGCAGTGTGGTGGTTTGAACATGCTTGGCCCACGGAGTGACACTATTAGGTGGTGATGTCTTGTTGGAGTAGGTGTGTCACTGTGAGTGTGGGCTTTAAGACCCTTGTTCTAGCTGCCTGGGAACTAGTCTTCCCCTGTTTGCCTTTGCAACAAGATGTAGAACTCTTCCTACATCATTCCTGACTGAATGCTGCCATGTTCCTGCCTTGATGATAATGGACTGAACCTCTGAACCTGTAAGCCATCCCCAATTAAATGTTATTCTTACAAGAGTAGCCTTGATCATCGCATTTGTTCACAGTAGTAAAACCCTAAATAAGACAAACAGTAAGACCTCTCAGCTGTCACCGTCTCTCCAGCCTCACAAAAATAGCTCTTGCTTCCCATACTTTGACCAGGAAGCTGTGGGGCTTAAAGATCTGCTGGGATTACTCTTCTGTATCATCAGTATCGTTCTTCCTTTTCCCTCGGTTTACATCCAATTCATTTGTAGAGCTCAGGTCTTTTTTCTTTTTCTCTCTGGAATAGGGTCTGCTATTTGGTTCTTACTCTGACTCTTTTTTTAATGGTTCATAAAGGGAAGAACCTCCAGTCTGAATTTTACTAGAAGTCCTTATACTTCTAAAGTATATATTTTTTATGATTGATTTATTTCACTGTGAATTAATAATCCAATAGATTTTATTAGTTTTTCTATTTTGGGACATTTTGATTATTTGAGGGGTTATAGGCATTAATATAATAATTATATTTCTAGATAAATTCTTTTAACATTAGTTGTTCTACTTCTGAAAATTCACCTTAAAACCTTTGCATTAAGAGTGCTTATTTTAAGACATGTATACTGATATAGTTAATTTCTACTAAGTTCATTCACCATAGTTTCTGAATCAATGAGGCGGCAGGTCTGGAATTACGCTTTGATAATGTAATGATCCTGGTTGTGAAATGTATAACTTATGTACAGGGATGGAAACATGTATGTAGATAACCAACTCCTACCTCTAACACGTACATATCAGGAATTTGGCTACTTAGGTGCCTATATAACCAGAGTCAATCAAAGTGACCCAATTCTTAGTTAAGCAGAGATTTCACAGCACTTGCAGTACAGTACAGTACAGTACAGTACAGTACAGATAACAAATGCTTCTCTATTAAGTTGAATTTTCAGTGCCTTACACTTAACTTATGTCTCCATAAAAAAAAAAAAAGCATTTCTTGCTTTGTCTGTAGGTCATGAAATTGCTTTAGTTGAATTCCATTGTCTATGTATGTGTTGTTTCTTCTCCCATGGCTTTAGAAGCTACTCCATAGTTTTCATTTCCTCCCCTAGATTTTCTCATCCAGCATGTTTACATCTGTAAAAATATCTACCAAATCATTACCGGTAGAGGCTGTAACAACAAACTCTGTTCTTTATATCATGGTATATCTGTGTTCTATGTATCACTAGTGGTTGACTTCTTATTGTCAACTGGTTACAGGAGTGGTCCATTCCACATCTCTCTACTTTACTGCCTGCTTTTTGGACAATGGCTCTGTCCTCTGCATGGATAGAAACAATAGACTAATATGGGATTAAGAATGCAAGAATTTCAACTGGAGTTATATCTATAAAAGAGAAAAGTAAAAGATACAAGACCAGACCAAGAAATGCTTTTGAACATCCTGCAGATCTGAGAACATCTCAGTCAGCTGAGGGTCTTCAGAGCTAAGATTACCTATTAGGATTCCTAACAGTTAAGTGCCACTCTAGAGCTCTTTGTACATAGTAATTTGCAGGAAGTTGCCTGGGAAGTGCAAAGTCTCAAATTTTCAAAAGCTGTAGTGGGTTCTGAAAGAGCAGTAAGTAGCTGCTAACTGAACACTAGTGCAGTACCCTTATTAAGAGATTCACAAAGTCCAAACTAAATCTTAATGTCCATTGACCTTCATACCCCTCTACCCTCCCTCAGCCCCTGCTAATCTCTGTGGGATCTTTTCAAGATCAATCATACTATATTCCAGTCCTCTTAGCCATGCTTGACAATTTCTGTATATTTTTGCTAAGATGTGTTAACTTGGGGTATTTTAGGATAAACTTATTTTATACATATGAAACAGTTTTAGTTTATGTTTTCTTAGTTTTCAATGACCTTATATATTTTATACCTTTGTTTTCTTTGGTATGGTACCACGTGGCCCAAGCTGGCTTCTAGCTCATTATACAGTTGAGAGTAGTTCAGACTCCTGATCCTTTTGATTCCATCTCTCAAATACTGAAATTAAAGTCATGCAGCACTATATCGTACCCTTTTGTAAGGTGTTTTTGTTTGTTGACTGACTCTTTCTTTGGGGGGGGGTACAATCATTTCTTTTTTTATTAAATTAATAAAACTTATTTTAAAATATATAGCTAAGTATTGACATTTTAAGTCATCAAAATAATTATTTTATAATAGTTAAATAGCTGAGGCATTGTCTGGATGGCCTTTGGTGAAGGTGCAGCTTCAGTTGCAGTGGATGGCAGGACTGAAGGGGTCATGCAAAGGAGTTGAGGTTTGGCATCATGAAGAGAGCCTATTGGTGAAGCCTACTGGTCGCAGAAGACCCTAACATATTAGAGGTGCCAGTGCCATGGGATGATCATCAAGAACAGCAGCAGCAGTGGAATGGATCAACCTGAGCTTAGAGTGCTACAAAGGGCGGGGCTGGAGAAGTGATGCCAGCTCTTTGGAGAAGCCCAGAAGATCATGTGTGGATCCCTCATATTGAAACAAGAAGCTGTAACATTGAAATTGCCTTGGAGATCCAAAGATTTTTGAGATGCCAGATCCATGGGCTATCTGCTGAGGAAAGGGAGTGGAATTAGCCCAGAGAAAGAAGTTTGTTGAAGTCAACAAAGATGAAAAGGGAGTTGGAGATCTGAAGACCACCTTGAAGTCAGACATGGAGATGGAGAGTTTGCAGTTCTCCCAGCTGGTTTCCTGTCTTGCTTTGGGGGTTACAATTAAGTGATTGGATGAATCTCAGAAAAGACTTGGAACTTTGGACTTTTAATATTGTTGAGATTGCTATAGACTTTTGAAGTTGGACTAAATGCATTTTACATTATGCTGTGTTTAGGTATGGTCCCCATAGATTCATATGTCTGAACAAGCCAATGGGGGCCAGAGAGTGGAATGTGATAGTACATATATGCTCAGTCCTGGGAGTGACATTATTAGAAGATGTGGCCCTGTTGGAGTAGGTGTGTTATTGTTGGTGTGGGCTTTAAGACCCTCATCATCATAGCTGCCTAGAAGCCAGTATTCTGCTAGCCACCTACAGTTGAAATTGTAGAACACTCAACTCCTCCTGCACCACACCTAGCTGGATGATGCCATGTTCCTGCTTCGATAATAACGGACTAAGACTTTGACCTTGTAATCTAGCACCAAGTATATGTTGCCTTTATAAGAGTTGCCTCAGTCATGGTGTCTGTTTGCAGAAGTAAAACCCTATCTAAGACACATTTCTTACAGTAAGCTGACTTTTGTCAGTCCTAATTGCAAGGTCCCAGCAAAATAAATTTAGTACTGGTCAAAGAGAAAGATACCCTTTTCCCATGGTGTTCTTAACTTAAATAATTGCCTGTTTTTTCAACTATGTTTGAAAGCCAAGCATACTGCAGCATGCATCTCCATAGATAAACTTCTTCAATTTTAACTAGCATTCTGTTTCAAAGACAGTCTTGGAGAAATTTGAGTGATTTGAGTCAACGTTTATAGAAAAATTAAAGTAAGTTGCAAGTTAATAAACTGTTTTCCAATGTCATGAATATTGATATAAGGCCATTTAATCTCCTAAGCATTTCATGTAAAAGAGATAATGCTTATTTTGAAGATAACTTCTGGGGTTTTTGAAACAGAATATGCATTAACTCTTTTGATTTTAAGAGTGATTTTCTTTTCTTAATACAGTGTCACCATTTCTAGGTGTCTGCTATAATGTCCTGGGACACAATAGCCCAGATTCTCACCAACACAAGGAAAAACTAGCAAGCTTCCTCAAGGACCTAGACATCATTAAACAAGTAGTACTCATGAAATATATTTGCTTTCTTGATTCTCTTTTGCTTCATGGGGACTTTTCTTTTGCTTCATGGAAGACTCAAATTATCTGACAATATTATAAGGCCCTTGTCTTCTTGATGCTCCCAAAATGAATAATATGTTTTCCTCTTGTCAGATCTATTGTGTTGTTTTTTTCTTTTTTGTTTCTGCTCAAAGAAGATTCTCATTGTTGTGATAAATCTCCAACCCAAATATGCTCCAACAATGAAAACACAACCCAGTTAATATAAATACATGCTGTGTGCCTAGATTGGGCAGATCTACTTCTACACTATCATCTTCCACATCTATGAGACCCCTTACAACTTGTGATTTTTTTTCCAAGTCATGTGCTTCTGCTCCACTTTTCTTCTTTGTCACCCTCCTCTGCATTGTCTCCCTCTGCCATTTTCTCCTTCTTCTTTCTCTCTCCCCACCTTCTGCTCCACCTTCCCTTTATCTGCCCAATCATCAGCTCTCCTTTATTTTACAAATTAAGGTGGGAAGCAGGTTTGTAGGAAATCACTTGAGTGCTGAGTCACATTCCATGTTCACAACCCCTCACAGGAGAATGGAATTAACATCAAGTATAATTAGCCCTAGGGCTATCCACAACATCTCCTAACACTTTTTAACAGAAATAACTACATCACTCTAAGGATTTTCAATAATACAGGAAACACAGGCCCCACAATCTTTCAGTTGTTGTATATTTGCCTTCATGCTACTCCACAACTAAGACCCACAGAAAAGGATCAATTTTTGACATTCTACACAGGCCAAAAGCTGACACAACCAAACATACAGTCAGACAATAAAAGGTGTCCCAATAGTTTTATACCCTCCAAAGATATGCAAAGAATATTTTACCTTGTCAGTGTCATTATGTCCTATGTGTGTTCATCAGTATTTTCCTGTGATTGATTGTATGTCATTCTATATTAAGACAACATAGAACAAAAGCCAGATTCCCCCCCCCCCAGTCATCCCAAAGAATTGAATGACAAAATTTGTGGCCACTTACATTTTTTCATTTATTTATATCTTATGCTAAAATTAGGTTTGTTTTTTATTTTTAATATAATGGTATGTTTAGTTTAAAATGTGCATGTGATATGCATGAATATTAGTTTTGGGAATGCTTGTAAAGTATCTGATAAATAAGTACTTGTAAATTGAGATATTATTACCTGTTTACAATTTATTAAAGTTGTGTCTTTAGGTCACTAACAGGTTTTATAGAGCCTTACATGGTATTTGCTTATATAAAGTGAGATTCTTTGGGGTTACAAGGTAAAAGTAAGCTGTGAAATTCCACATTGAACACATCGATGTTGATAAAAAACTGCGTTCCAAAACAGGTTCCAGGGGAGATTAATTAAGATTTTATTTCATTAGTCCAATAGTCACGGGTAAGAAAAATATTAAGACATAAAATGCTTTGTGTTAATTAAATGTCTCTAAGTAATGTTCATTGAAATACCCCAATTAGACTAATTGCTGTGAATTTGTTCCCAGAAAAATCTCTGAATATATAAATGTTAAATGTAGAATTTTACTAAGCCGTGACACATGAAAATGATGGATGCATGCTTGTCAAAGATCTTTATGTTAAATGCCCCTTTCACAAGAAAAATTACTGGAGATACCATCTTATCAAGTGGCTGCATTCAAACCCCACTATAAAATAAAATCTATATAATAAAAATTATTGTTATTATCTTAGGATAGAAACTAACACCTTATCACCAGATAAATTTGAACTCATAGCATGAATATATAAAAGCCTTTCTACTTGCTTTCAAATACAGATTTTTTTTTTTTTAAGGTTCTTATCTTGTTCTACTTAAATTAAAGGACAAAAGGAAGTCATTTTCAAGCCTAACTTTTGGTATCTACCAAGCCTACTGAAAGCCATGTCAATAATCAGATTTTACTTGAAAAGAAATCAAATTTCCTATTTTATCCATTTTAAGCATCCTTAAATATACAGATTTTGGGATTGAGGATTGCTTACTGTTATATAAAAATATACAGTTGATGATCTAACTTAATACTAGCAAAAGCTACAAAGTTTGCTTTTTTTAAAAAAAAAACTGTTTTTAAATATAGCTATATATATTTCTATCATCCACATGTCTGTAGCTTTCAACATGGTTAACATGGTACTTAGGTGGCTCATGGGTGAATGATCATTAAAGCTCTTAAATTAGTGCAAATTTCTTGTCTTTAGGTATAACTCAAAATTTACAACAGCAAACAAAGCATGTGTACAATTTAAGAGACTCAGAGTGTTGCTTAGTGGTCAGTGGCCTCGGTTCCGACTTCAGGACAAGGACAGGCATGATTACTTCTGCACCACAGTACAATCTTGTCTTCATGATAATTGTCCTCTGTGACCTTAAGTATAAAGTGAACGATTCCTGAGGTTTTGTTGCTTGCATGGATGATCTTGCTGGTCTTTACTGTTCCTGAGACCCAAGAATAGATTCATCCCTGGGCTTTGGGCTTTCTCTGAGTAATTGATATTTTTCCCTGCCAAGGTACACAGGTTACCCACATAAAATACAGGCAAAAATGTAAAAATTTGAACATGCTTTGGTTGTGTTCTGTGTGCAAATAAAAAGTAAATGTTTTCTGACAAAAGTGATTTGTAAATGCTTGTTATGAGACTTGGCATTTAACAAATTTGTTAATTTGAATTCATTGTATGAAATATGATAGAAAAAAATATCAAATAGAAGAAATAGAAGCTATGTTTATGAGATATGTTTCCTGACCTTCTTCAGTCAGGGAACTTAATCTCTGCAGACTAAAGAGACTCCAGAGTTGAGTTGAGCATTCTCTCTTTGGACCTGGTTCCCACCAACCAAAGTTAGCTCTGGGACTGAGCAGTATGCACTACTGTGCTCCAGAGGCACCTAAAACATAATTTATATGACTAAGGTAACTCTTCTTTCCCAGGTTTTAAATTCTTATACCATTTGATTTCTATTAATTTGTGTACCAAATGTAGTTTCATAATTGGAATAAATTCAATCCTTTAGTCATATATATAAATAGAACAACTTCAGTTTTATGTAATGTTAGCACACAGGTTCACTCAACTATCATTGTACACTTCAATATCATCCTCTTGATAGATTTACTTTGGAAAAGACATAGATCAATCACATATTCCCAATGTCCATGTTTTTCTTTAAAATTGGTGTAACTGACCTTCTGAGTATTGAAAACCCATACTTGGAGGTATATGTCAATGTGGATAAAGGGCTTAAGAGAGCATTCAATATTTTGACCTCCACCCTCAGGTCAGCTAGGTCCCAAGTTTCTCTTTTCAAAGCATTCTATAGCTCCAGTGAGTCACCTGGCTTCTTGGTCAGAGAGGTGCTGTGTAGCAAGAATGGCTGGGCACAACTATGTAATGTTGGGGGCTGTGTAGTTACAAAAGCATCTCCTGCAAGAAGACCTAATTAAGGACTGCCTGAGAGACCAAGGATTACTGGTACAGACAATGCCATCCAATTGGGAATTGCTGTTTAGAAGCGATGCTTTCTTGGAACCAATGGGGGCACAGGTCTGGGGTATTAAAGGAGCTTACAGCAGTGTTCAGAGAACTTGCTTCAATGTTTCTTACCTGTTTCTGTAGTCCTGGACTCTGTACCACCTCACCTCCAACCCCCAAGGGCAGGTAGGGTTGGGCTGAAAGTAGTCCAGGGCAAAGACAACATTGGAAAGTCTGTAGTCCAACTAACCCAACAATGGGCAGCTGTGAATGGGAAGTTCGAGAATCTTGTAGTTGCTCAGTCCCACAAGGCTAGTTGTTTCACCTGGTCCTCAGTATAAACTGGAATCCTGAAGAAGTAAGGAGGTTCCAACAGATGTTTTGGCAAGCAAGCACAAGCAAGCAAAGAAGTTTTCCTTCTTCCAATGTCCTTGTGTAAGCCAAGAAGAAGGTGTGGCTCAGATTAAAGGTGTGTGCTACCATGCCTGGATCTGGTACTTGCTTTGTCCTAGGATAAACTTGAACTCAGAGATCTCCTTGCTTCAGTCTCCTGGAATTATTGGCTGTGCCTAAGCTTTTCATGGCCATTATGTCTCAAGATCTCCATGTCAAGATCTGGGTCAGGGGTCAGAAGCTTGTGTCTTCCAGCCTCAAGATCAGAATAGCAGGCGTGCTCTCCATTTCTGGATTGTAGTTTATTCAATATGTAGTCAAGTTGACAACCAGGAATACCCATCAAAACACTCTTTCATCTTTAAACTATTCCACAGTTGAATTCTTTTAAAAAGTGGTTCTTTTGTATCTTGCCACATTTATTTATGCAATCATCAGTATGTTTATTTTTTAATAATTCAAATGATTGTAACTTTGAAAGGAATCTACTTATATCTATATGTCTATGTGTATATATACATACACCTGTATGAATGGCTGTGAAAATCAGAAGGGGAGTCAAATCCCCTGGTAGTAATGGATTTACAGGCTGTTTTGAGTCATATGTAGGTACTAGGAATTGAATTCAGGTCCCCTGTAAGGGTAGCAAGTGCTTAGCAAGGAAAAATTGTAGATGAGTTGTTTATCACCTTCTCATACCCTGAGAAAAATTTTAGGTCCATAAATATCGGTGGTAGAATTGTGACGGGAGTAGGGACAGAAGTGTCCAGTATCAAAATTCACAATTAGAAGAGGACAGTTGAGATAGAAATACTGGAATGTCTTCCCCACTTGGGCTACATACAACAACTAGCATACTCAAAAGAAAATCTGCAATACGTAAGACAGACACATGTGTCATGTAAATGACTTATAAAGGGTTATGATCCTCAAGTCCCAGAGCTTCCCTCCTTACTAGCACACTTCTAAAAATTAAGTGTTTTCCCATTCTCAATAAACTGTATCTATTTCTATTTCTAATCATAGCTCTTGATGCAATCAATTCATTGTCACCTGACAAAAATAACCCAAACAACTTCAGTCCTGTCCTGGGACTTATTCATACTTATAAGATCATTCTTGTTAAAATTTAGATTTTCCTTTTGTTAGAAATACAGCCTTTTCAAATGTGTCATCTGGGATAATTCTATTACCTGCATCATTGTTCACCATCACACAAAAGGAACCAAATTGGTAAGAGTGCAAATGGGTTTCCAGGGCACGATGAACAAAGCACGATAGTCCTTCTGCACACATCTCTTCTCTCTTCTCGCAGTTCTCTCTTTTCTCTCTTGTTTTCCATGGTACTGAGGTATCACAGGGCCTTAAACATTCTACTCAAGCAGTCTATCACTGACATATATTTTAAGACCCATAATTTCATAAATTTAAAGTCCTGGAAAGTTAATTGTCTGAAATTTCTCAGAAACTTCTAAATTACATTGAGGAAGCTGTTCACATTAGTTATCTGTGGGTTTGGTAATTACTAAAATAAATAACACACACATACACACACACAAACACTGGAGAGAGAGAGAGAGAGAGAGAGAGAGAGAGAGAGAGAGAGAGAGAGAGAGAGAGAGAGAGAGAAGAGGCACAGTTATCCTCACTTTCTCCATCACCACCATTGACAACCTGTATTTCTAGCTGCAGGCTGCTTCTCAAATGACAAATTAGGCCTATCATCAGCATTATGCTACTTCTGCCCTTCTAAAAAGAAACCACTATCTTTAAATGATGCTTCTTCATGATTTGCTTCCTGTATGGCAATAACAACTCAAGGTTGAAATTCAGCAGCCAACAGTGTGTATAGCAGACCCTAGCCTTCAGAGAAATAGTGCAAGCTGAGTAATGCCAGGAACCCTGGGGAACAGGTTGGAACCACTATTAGCCCAGATTCTTTAGCCACAATGAACTGGAAATTACTGGTGGTTCACGCACAATAGCCCAGCCGTCACAAGCAATTAAGAAGCAGGGGTGTAATTGACCTGATTGTATGATTCAGGGCAGCTGGGTAGTCTCCCCAGGGCCAGGTCTCTCTTGTGAACAGAGCAGATGGCCATCTGCAGGATTACAATAACAAGGGCAACTGAATAGTCAAGTGGCCAGTCAGGGTAACCAAGGGGACAGGACAGTTAAAGCTCTTCTGGATGGCTGGGCAACCCATGCTTACCCGGTTGTGCCATATGTCCCTGTCTGTGGCACTCTTCTTCCCTCCAAACAGTGTTCCTTCTCATGCAAATTGTTAGGATGATGGATATGATGTTTCAAGAGTCCTATCTGTCAGTATATCTGTGAATGCTTGCAACACAGCGATAAGAGACTGGGATGATATCCAAGGATACATCGTCGTGAGTATGGTACACACCAATACAGGAAAGTAAAAGCAAGTCTCTCCTTTATATTGTGACTGCACCTCTTACTATATCATAAATAAGAGAAAGAGAACTCAGTTAAGATGCCTTGTGAAGAGGCTTTATTTTCTTACCACTGGAATGATTTGTTTCTGCTCTGGTGTACCTCCAAACACCCACATAATGGTGCACCACAAACACCAGCATGCGAGCCACATTATGAATTTAATTTTCAGAATGGAAAATGTACATATCTGATTCAAAATTTAAAATACTTTGCCCATATCTGCCTGGGAGTGCATTGTTCCATGTCAGAAAGGGTTCTGTGGACCCTTTCCTGGGATATGATCTGTGCATATAAATAGACTTGTATATATTTGCTTTTTCTTTATTACAACTGTGTTTTTTTTTTTAACTTAAACTATATCCAGGAAGTCAGTTCTTATTGATTGGTATGGACCTTAAAACTTGCAAAAAACTGCATACTATAAAGGGAGATTTTCTATTATTTCATTAGTTTTCTCCCTTAATGTTTATTATTTTTTGACTACTGCAATATTTTTTACTATCTTTAATCTTTTTTTTTCTTTTTTTTTTTTTAACAGATCAGTTATTATGCCAATCCTGTTCTGCCCTCAGAAAGTTCCTCATTCCATTCCTCCTCCCTACTCCCTGGGGCCTCAAGTCCCTCAAATATTAGGCAAGTCTTCTCTCTCTGAAGCCAGACTAAGACAGTCCTCTGCTTTATATGTGTTGGGGGCCTTGGGCCAGCAAATGTATACTGCCTGATTTATGACAGATCTTGGGGGTCCAGGTTTGTTGAGACTGCTGGTCTTCCTATGGGGTCATCTCATCCTCAACTTCTTCCAGCCTTTCCCTAATTCAACCACTGGGGTCCCTGACTTCAGTCATTTCAATGAACATTCTTACAAGTGATTCAATTCGAATGTCACAATTTATCTCTAGGGAAAGTGCTGCTCTTTGAATATGTGTTTCCATTTTTATTTAGAAAGATAGCAATATGTCTATAGAAATCACTTGTATGTGAGAATGACACACAAGGCAACATATTTTCCTTCTTTTCCCCATTAAGTATGTCATCAGAGAAGTTTAAACTTCAAAAAATCTTGGTGAGTGTAGAAGTACAATTGTCTTTTACTACTTTATTATTTATTTTTCTTGTGAGTGTGTTGGAAAGAAAAACTTTCCACCTATTATTTTCAGTTCAGTGTCATAGGCTACATATTAAATGGGCTAGGGAAAATGATCAGGAGAAAATGCATATTATGATTTCAGTATTACTATTTTGTATGTGCTAAAACTTTTACAGAAAAGAAGTAAATAGTAAAAGGGTGCCAAGTATACATTTCAGTGTTGGGAGGAGAACCCAGGGCCCTGAGAGATTAAATAAGAACTTTTAAACTCAGCTGTTTTTTTTATTTGTTGTTGTTGTTTTGTTATTTGAGACATTGTCTACACAATTAACTCAAAGTCTAAGATAATAGCTATGAGATATTTATATCATTCACATACATTTGTATCTTTTATTTACCTTCCAAAAAATGTTTCCAGAGAGATCAAGTATTTAAGTATCAGTGATGCCCAGAAATATGATGTAGAGTTAGGGAAGAACTTTTTCTGCATACTATTGGAAGAATGCTGTTCTTCTAAATTCACCATCTTTCTTCCTTAGCATATTGAGTCCATATGCTACCACACCAAGCTGGACTATTTACCATTGAAACTAAACAATAAATGGTGGACAAGTTCTCAGATAAAGGATTGTTCCTCTGGAAAAATCCACTGGAAACTCATTGAGAAATACATGGGGAAGCTAGTGGGAAATAAGGGTGATTCTTAGTAGAGTCTGTACAGATTTATAGGAGTTCTGATTCTTTGTACCCAGAGAAAAGAGTTCTTTCCTCTTTATGGTGCAAGAAGGGACATTTATTACAAGAAATGCATGTCATTGTTTTATAGAACAATGTTCCTCATGACTTTTGCTTTTGCCTGAAAACAGTTGAAATATAGAGTTATGCATTTGGGCAGCACGCTCTGATTCCAGTTAGGGACTGGAGGAAATTTTAGTTTATAACAGCTAATTTTTATATCTTATTCACTTAATATGTTTATTTCTTCTCCTTATATTTTCAATTGTCACTGCAACATTTCTTTGAATTTTTAGGACATAAAAAACTAGACCATGGTATATCAACTATTTGTTTTAGGTTGCATGTTCATTTTATATATTTAATTCATGGTAGATTTTGCCAAGTAGAATTAAAAAATATTTTGATTAGTTAAAATTATCTTATTTTAATTTTAGTGACTTATATTTCCATCTTACCTAGAACAACATTCTTCCAAAATTATGCAGAAATAGTTCTTTCCTAATTTTGTAGCATATTTCTGTGCATAACTGATACTTAAATACTTGATCTCTCTGGAAATTTTTGGGGAGGTAAATAAAAGACAAAAATGTAGGTGGACAATACAAATATCTCATAGCAACTGTCTTTTTTTTTTTTTAAGATTTATTTATTTATTATATGTAAGAACACTGTAGCTGTCTTCAGACACTCCAGAAGAGGGCATCAGATCTTGTTACAGATGGTTATACGCCACCATGTGGTTGCTGGGATTTGAACTCTGGACCTGCGGAAGAGCAGTCAGGTGCTCTTACCCACTGAGCCATCTCACCAGCCCCCAGCAACTATCGTAATTAGGGTTTTATTTCTGTGAACAGACACCATGACCAAAGCAACTCTTCTAATGGCCACAATTAATTGGGTCTGGCTAACAGGTTCAGAGGTTCAGTCCTTTATTATCAAGGTTAGAGCATGACATCATCAAGGCAGGCATGGTACAGAAGCTCAGAGTTTTACATCTTCATTGGAAGGCTTCTAGGAGAATACTGGCTTTCAGGCAGATAGGATGATGACCTTAAAATCCACGCCCACAGTGACATACCTATTCCAACAGGGCCATACACTCTAATATTGCCACTCACTGGGCTGAGCATATACATACCATCACATTCCACTCCCTGGCCCCCATAGGCTCATTCAAACATATGAATCTATGGGGGCCATACCTAAACACAGCATAATGCAAAATGCATTTAGTCCAATTTCAAAAGTCCCCATAGTCTACAGCAGTCTCAACAATATTAAAGTTCGAAGTTCAAAGTCTCTTCTGAGATTCAGCTAATCCCTTAACCGTAACCCCCAAAGCAAGATAGGAAACCAGATAGAAAAACTTCAAACTCTGCATCTGCATGTCTGATTTCAAGGTGGTCTTTAGATCTCCAACTCATTTTTCATCTTTGTTGACTTCAACAAACGTCTTTCTCTGGGCTAGTTCCACTTCCTGTTAGCAGCTTTCCTCAGTGGATAGTCCATGGATCTGGCATCTCAAAACTCTTTGGAACTCCAAGGCAACTTCAATGTTACAGCTTCTTGTTTCAATATGAGGGATCCACACATGATCTTCTGGGCTTCTCCAAAGGGCTGGCATCACTTCTCCAGCTCTGCCTTCTGTAGCACTCTAAGCTCAGGTTGATCCACTCCACTGCAAGTGATGTTCTTGGTTATCATCCCATGGTACTGGCATCTCCACTATGCTAGGGTCTTCTGCTGCCAGTAGACTTCACTAATAGACTCTCATAGGCTCTCATCATGATGACAAATCTCAACTCCTTTGCATGAACCCTTCAGTCTTAGTCCATCAATTGCAACTTAGGCTGTATCTTCACGAATGGCCTTCCACAGCCTCTCACAGCTGGAATCCTCAGCTGCTTTTCATGACCCCTTCATGCCTTCAAAACCAGTACCACCCGAGTAACTCTTACACATTACCAAGTCCAGTCACAGCACAAGGTACAACCTTGACTATCTCTGGAACAAAGTTTCTTTGTGCTCTCAGAAAACACTTCCCAGATGAGTTCACCTCAGTGATGCTGGTTGTTTCTTAATCAACACTAATTTCTTAGCTCCAGCTAACTAGCATCAGTTGTCTCAGTAGTACCTTGTAGTCTGTATTGTAAAGACAGAGCCACTTGTCCAAAGTGGCCGAGTTGTGCTACTTGCTGTGGCTGGAGCATGGACCCCCTTGTTCTGTTATATTTTCACCAGCTTTCTGTTTTCCAACTCCTTCATTGCTTAAGCTTGTCTGTCCTAGAACTTGCTCTGTGGACTGACTTTGGACTCAGAGACCTGCATGCCTGTCTCCTAAGGACTGGGATTAAAGGTGTGACCAACTGAGCTTGGATTGAAGTTTTTCTTCACCTAGAACTTGCTCTATTCCAGGCTGGGTTTGAATTCAGAGATCTGCTTGACTTTGACTCCTGGGATTAATGGCTTGTTTGATTTAATTTACCTGGGCGGGATCTTGACCCAAGGTCATCATTATTCCGTGAATTCAATTTAATATCCTTGAACACAGGATTCAGCTCCATTTCACTTCCTTTAATATTCAAAACATATATTATATATTTTTCCTTTGTCAGCTTGCTATCCTTTTTAAAAATGCTCTTCATAAGACTTACCTGGAGAATAAAGTCTATGATGAGCAATTCTGAGACTTCCATTGTCAGTGCAATTAACCTGAGTCTCTTCACCTTAGCCTCAGGCAGATTCTTCAGACAAGGGCATAAAGTAAATACATTTTTCACTAAAATACAACAAAAAGAATCTCTAGGCCACATGTTAAAACTCTCCGCTGAAACCTCTTGGGCCAGGTACATACAATTCAAATCATTCTCAGTAACACAGTCTTCCATATTCCTAGTAGGATAGTTCATGAAGCTCCATTTAAAAGCATTCCATTGCTTTTCAAATCCAAAGTCCTAAAATCCACATTCTTCCAAACAAAATCGTGGTCAGGCCTATCACAGCAATACCCCACTACAAATACCAACTACTGTCTTAGGATTTTATTGCTGTGAACAAACACCATGGCCAAGGCACCTCTTATAAGGACAACATTGAATTGGGGCTGGCTTACAGGTTCAGAGGTTTAGTCCATTATCATTGAAGTGGGAAGATGCCAGCATCCAGACAGGCATGGTGCAGGAGAAGCAAGTTTTATTTTTTCAATGGAAAGTTGCTAGGAAAATACTGGCTTCCAGGCAGCTAGGATGAGGGCCTTAAAGTCACAACCACAGTGACACATCTATTCCAACAGGGCCATACATTCTACTAGTGACACTTCCTGGGCTGAGCATATACAAACCATCTTAGCAATCTATTGAATATTTCATCTTTCCTATTAAATAAAGTAGTATACAATTTGTTTCATTCTAGATTATGGTTGGATTCAAATCTTATCAGGAATAATTAGTTCCATATATTGCTGCACATATGTATCTTGATGCATAGCCATCTGCTGGAACATGGAAACCTACTAGTAGCCACACATTCAAAGAAGAATGACTCTCCCTTCCTCAGAATTTAGGAGGTGCCCATAGCTCCCCAATAAGGGATTCTGTGTGCAGATTACCTCCACCATGAATACCAGACTATTGGTTAGCTTCATGTTGTTCAGGTCTTACTCAGGTAACCATAGCTTCTGTGAGTTCAGGAATACAAAAGCATAGTCATGTCTAGATGCCAACATTTAGCAACACTTGTCTCCATCCTCCAGCTCTTAATTTTTTCCAGCCCTCTTCTGCAGTGTTGTTCCTTGAGACTAGACAGGAGAAGGATTAATAAAGCCCTGTTTAGAAGTAAATAATCAACACTTACTCCTTGGCAGTTACCATTCTCTGCAGAGATTGCTGATCAATACAAATGATAGATACTCTGAAAAGTTGATAGCAGCTCAGATCTATGGATATAAACAAATTTATTAGAAGGCATTTTGACAGGATGAACATTTTGCAAAGTAATAATAGGCAGTTATACTCTAGGGCCTATGAACTCCACAGCCAGGAGCTGGATAATGATTACAGTAACAGCCATGATATTCCCTTAATTCAGGCATCATATATAATCACTGTGAGGTTAGTTACCTATAGCAAATATGCTTTTTTTTTTTTTTTTTTTTTTTTTGGTTTTTCGAGACAGTGATTCTCTGTGTAGGCCTGGCTGTCCTGGAACTCACTCTGTCGACCAGGCTGGCCTCGAACTCAGAAATTCACCTGCCTCTGCCTCCCGAGTGCTGGGATTAAAGGTGTGTGCCACCACGCCCGGCACAGTTATGCCTTTGAACAACTGTGCACATCTTATCAGTATTGAAACATTCAGAATCCAGTGCTGGGTAAAACTACTGGTTTCTTCTTCTCTCCAGTGGACTTCATAGTATCTATTTTACTGTAAAGCTATCTAGAAGGAAGAGTGTTCTGTAGTTGGTAGTGATAGATGTCTCCATGTCATGCAGACTAAGAAAACACAATCTTTTAATATCCTCAGAAAATTTCTTTAAATTACTCCACAGACAAGACTTAACAAATACAAAAGAATCATCATCAGTTTTCACTATTTTAATAAAGATTTAATTTGTCTACATGTCAGTTGTGTGCTGTCAACTTATTTCTCAATAAACTATATAGGATTGTATACAGTATGTGCCTGTGTGGATTAATTAGAAGCAAATCTACTTACTTTCCTTTCTTATTCCCGTGTGTGTGTGTGTGTGTGTGTGTGTGTGTGTGTGTGTGTGTGTTTAAGGGGAGCATGATTTGTAGATAGAGGTTATTGAAGAATTCCCCAGAGTCATAGATTTCCTTCCTGCATCTTGTTCTACAGACTGATCTCAGGTGATGAGGCTCAGCTGACATTTTGGTCATTTGAAACTGAGTCTCAGTAAGTAGCAATGGTTGTCCTTGAACTTTGTCAGTAGCCCACACAGTGCATCCATTTAAACATGAATTCAGCAGGAGATAGTTGGGCCACACACATGGGGGCACGCATGCACCCATGCTTGCACTCAAGCAGCCACTCACTCACTCTCACATCTACACTCAGAAAGAGTGACAGGGAGTGGGGGAGAGAAACACTATGGCAAATGAAAAGCACACAATCCTAGTGCTAAAAAGCATTGTGTTTTCTCTGTAATGTTTATAACACACACAGTTAAATATGGCTTTCAGCTTCAAAGCCTCCCAATTTAGTAGACAGAGAGTGGTCAGCATCAGGAAAGAACCTATAATACTTCCTTGAGTTAGATTGAATTTAACTGCCCTACCCCTCCCATTATTGAGGGTAAGGCCTGTCTAGGGCTGGGCAAGAGCTTTTGGGAGAGCCATGCAAGAGCTGGGAGGGGTTTCCAGGGCTCTATTTAAAGTCAATATGCTCTACTATCAGGGCCATTTGAAAGTGAGGGAGGCAGAGGCATGGCCCTGGGAGCAAACATGAGTGAAACACAAGTTGAGAAGCCTGGACATGTGATGTCCAGGACTAGAGATGTCCATCCTGTCTCCTTCCAAGAGAAAGCAGTCCCTAGACCAGAAGGCTAAAGAGAATCAGTCTTCCGAGAGTTGGGGGAACACTGGCAGGAGTTTCAAGTCCTCTCCCAAGGGCAAAGGTAGGGTTTAGGTCTTTGAACTACTGATGGGCTTGGGGAAGGTAAAGAGAGAGGACAGCTGCACTGTGTGTTCCACTTTCTCTCTCTACACAGTTCAAAACAAAATGTGTGTGTGTGTGTGTGTGTGTGTGTGTGTGTGTGTGTGTGTGTGTGTCTGGGCATGTGTGCCTGTGTGGGTCTGCTTTTTGCCAATGTCTTCATCAGCTGAGTATCCCTGGGACTATATTTGGAGTGTTTGCTGAGTCAGCTTGAGAACATCAAATGTAGGTACAAAGAGGGAATGGGGAATTGAAAGATAGTGGGGGACTGCATGGGACTTCAAGGCATGCTAGGAGCTTGGCCTTATGGAGTCTAATCTCAGGCTCTCCTGAGAAAGGTTGGGGACCTGTCACCAATCACCTCTTCTCCCCACAGAGAACACCTGGTCAGAGGTTAAAGTCTCCAGTCAGAAGAGATCTCAGCAAAGCTGGGCTGTCTCCTCATGTGGAGCAAACAAGAGAAGCAGCCAGCTGAAAGAGAAGAAGAGGGACAGACCATCTCCCTCCAAAGAAAGAGGAAGGGACAAGCTACTGTCCACCCACAGAAGAGGTAGGTCTGGACTTTGAAGAAGCAGGGCTCAGGGTCCTAGAGCCCTGGGAGCTAAGCAAACCCTGGAGAGAACACATCTGGTAGTGACTGGCCAGGTGGGGCTTCTGGAACAGAAGAGCTGTCTGGGTGTATTAGAAGTGGCCTGCATTTCCATGAGATGTTACAAAAGAGCCTCTGGGGAGTGCTTTAGGGCAGGGGGACTCCTGAGTTAAAGGAAATCGTTGTGCAAAATGATTAAGGTCCATGGTCTCTCCCACAGAAATCTCACACACAAAATTCCATGTAAAGGACGGAAGGGCCCAGCCAAGATATCCTGTGAGGACTCTGAAGTGAAGTCACTCTGGAGACAGCCCAGATGCACCCTACCACTTTCCCAAGAGGTACAGAAAGCCTTCTCCTCAGGAAGGCAGCTCATGCCTGAAATTCTCACAGCTGATGTCCAAAGTCATCACCAATGTGAGTGCCTTGCAGGTGGCCCTGGATGACCTGCAGGCCCCTGGAGGTGCCTTCCTGCTTATGCCCTCGAGCAGCCTGGAGCCCAATGTCTCTCAGCATTCCTGGATCACTTGGTAATTGTCTCATGCAGGAGCCACAGTGAACTGGGCGCTTCACACAGTCAATTCCATCTTGACCTCACAGGCCAGCCTGCCAAGACCCACCTGGCCCCAAGGCTATTCCTTCACTGCTGACCCTAGAACTGTGCCCACCTCTTCTCTTCTCACAAAATCCAGGTCAGCCAACTGGCACAGAGACCAGACAATTTATAGTCTCCCAACCTTGGGATGATCACAATAGCCCAGAGAGACCAAGATGCAGGCCTTGAGTCCATTGAGCACCAAACCATCTGCCACTCTATAGGAACACAACTTCAGTGCAAGTGTCTCTGCAGTCAGTGACATAGGACCTGACAGTGAAGAAAACCTGGGAAGACTCACTGTGGAACTTATTCTGTTGAAACCTTTCACTGATGTGGACCCTTCCACCTGCCCTTTAGGAGATGTGTATCATTTGAGAAAAGACTGACTCTTAGAATTAAATCAGTCATGGAGTTTGGGTATTATATAAATAAACTTCTCCCCTCTTGGGCAGGGTCCCTTTTGCCAACTGAGCGTTGAACTAGCCTTGTATGATACAGGCCACCACAATGCATTGTCTTGGTGTTCCTGGGGTCAAGATCCTGTCCTTGTGTATGCTAGTAGTCCAGGGCCCCAGCTGCACAGCCCTTTCTAGGCACTGGCAAGCCTGTCTTCTTTTCCTTGAGTTTGAACTCACATTCTTTCTTTCTGCTGAGCGCTTAGGCACTGCCTGGAATCTGGACTTTACCTCAGGTTAGCAAGCTGGACTAGGACATCTTCTAGTTTTGGCATGTTGATGAACTTAAGAAACATAGCTCACCGTTTAGTAGACTTAGTCTTTGCCATAGTCAATCCATTTACTACTCTAAATCTATGATCTGTTCAGTTTTTTATCCATTTTTAACTTCTGTCTTGGTTGAATTCTCTCTTGTAATGCTTCATCATGTTTTTCACTATTTTAATAAAGATTAATTTGTCTACATGTCACTTGTGTGCTGTCAATTTATCTCTTTGTAAACTATGTATGATCGTATACACTATTTGCCTGTGTGGAGTAATCAGAAACAAATTTATTTACTCTCCTTTCTTATTTTGTTTTATTGGTGTGTGTTTGTGTTTGTGTGTGTGTGTGTGTGTGTGTGTGTGTGTGTGTGTGTGTGTGTGAAAGGGAAGCATAATTTGGAGATAGAGGTCACTGCAGAACTTCTGATAGTCCTATCATTCCTTCCTACATCCTTTATGCTGACTGATCTCAGGTAATGAGGTTCAGAGGACATTTTGTTAGTTTGAGAATGGGTCTTAATAGATAGCTCTGGTTGTTGACCTTTCCCTATAGACCAGGCTGAGTTCTTATCAGGTAGATCTGCCTGCTCTTGACTCCCAAGTGCGGAGATTAAAGTTGTATGCCAACAAATCTGATTCACTTGACCTACCACTCTTCTTTCCTTGCTTCCTTCCATCCATCCTTTTTTTCCTCCTGCCCCCTTTCCCTTTTTCCTTCCTTTCTTCCTTCCCTCCTTTTCTCAGGCAGTATCTCTGTTAATGTTCCATTGCTGTGAACAGAACCCTATAACATGTGGTAGTGGGGTCTGGATTTGCTGTGTGAAGTCAGTCTACAGATACTAACAGGTCCACATTGGGTCTTGATGTATGATGCAATCTGGGCAGGTTTACACCCTGTCCTTATGCTCATGCAGACGTCTTTGGGTGCAAGAAAATCTGATAACCTCTTGGCTGGTACAGGAGATGTGTGCGACCACCCCAGATTATATAGTTTAAGGAGTTTATTTATACAGAGAATGGTAGAGTGAATAGTTTCATCATTTTCTCGTAACCAGAGAAAAATTTCCTGTTTCTTTGGCACTTAGTATACCAATAACTCGTTTTGTTTTTATGTTTTTATCAGGCTCAAGAGTTCTTTATTTCTACCAGGTAGTTAACTTATTTTTCACATGATAGAGATAATTGCTGTGAAATGTTTTCCCTGAGTGTTTTTTATGGCACTCTGGATTTTGTTTTTTTAATGTTTTCGTAGTTTATGCTTATTATTTTCATGCATATTGGTAAGGCTTTGTATTCTTGGATGAATCTCACCTCACAGGAATATGGTTTATATAATCCTTTTTACATTGCACTAGTTTTTTTTTTTTGCTAATATTTTATCAAAGATTTTTTTGCATATACATTATAGCTATTTTCTGGTAAATTCTGGCTTTTGTGTCAAGCTATGAATATGGATGTGTTAAGTCCTTATTCTTCAACTCATTTTAAAGTTCACAGAAGATTGATACTAATTCTTCAAATGTTTCCTTGGTTTTTACTTGCAAAACCATCTATTATACTTAGGCTTCCCTTATTTTTTTTTAAAAAAGTACTACCCTTGCTAATTACAAGTCTATTCAGATTGGCTTATCTTGTTTGAGTGAGTTACAACAGTTTATCTCTTTTAAAGGGGCATTTTAATTTTATCAGTGTATAACTTTCTTAATAGGTTTTTTGTTTGTTTGTTTGTTTTGTATTGAAAGTGACTTTTTCATTCCTGGTTTTAATAGTTCTATCTTCTATCTTCTTATGTACATTAGCTGAACTAAAAAATGTCAATTGTGTTGATTACCCAATGAAAGAAATTTTGTGTTCTTGTTTGAGTGTTTCCCTCTATGTTCTATACATGATTTATATTTATGCTTATGATTATTATTTCCTGAAGTGTGTTTTTTGTTGAGTAAAGCTTGCTATTCTTTTTTAAAACCTAATTCACACAGAAAATAGATATCTGAAAAATATCCTGTTTATCTTAAAACCACATGAAGGCTATGAGCTTACCTCTAAGCATGGCTTAGAGGTATTTTATTTTTTTATTTATCGGAAAAGGTTTTCTAATTTCACTTGTGATTTCTTTTTTCACTCAATTGTCATGTAGAGATGTTTAAATTCCACATATTTGTGAGTTACTTATGTGTTTTTAAGATAAAATGTATTTTGTTTTGTTTTCAGGTTTTTATCACATTGATTATATATTGGTCATTTTTCTAATATTTTTATAATGGTCTGATAACTTTGAGGATCATTTTCTATGTAAAGTTTAGAAAAGAGCAATAAATACATATAATGAAGTAAGTCTCTCCTTTAAAAAAATTAAATAAAGCACTATATCTGCGGGCATGCATACTCAATGAGACTATTCCTAATGGTTTTCTGCTATACTCATAGATTGGAGCATGACCCAGGTGTCATCAGAAAGGCTTCATCTGGCAACTGATGCGAGCATATACAGAGGCTCACAGTTAAAAATGGGCAGGGCACTTGAGGAATCTCAGGGAAGAGGGAGAAGAAGGATAGTGGGAACCAGTGAAGTTAAGGACACCACAAGAATATGACCCACAGAATCAACTAAGCAGGCTTCTTCTTCTTCTTCTTCTTCTTCTTCTTCTTCTTCTTCTTCTTCTTCTTCTTCTTCTTCTTCTTCTTCTTCTTCTTCTTCTTCTTCTTC
>NC_034595.1:24964414-24974212 GCF_900095145.1 Mus pahari | reverse complement strand
ATTAAAGGCATGCGCAACCACGCCCGGCTCTAAGCAGGCTTCTTAGAGGCCCACAGAGCATGAAACAACAGGCATAGAGCCTACATGAGTTTGAGTTAAGTCCTCTGTATGTAGGTTTTGGTTAAGTAGCTTGGTGTTCTTGTGAAACTCCTAACAGAAGAAGGGATGTTTCTCACTCTTTTGCATACTCTTGAGATCCTCCCCCTTCTTCCTGCTCAGTTGCCTTGCTCAGCCTTGAGATGAGAGATTGTGCCTAGTCTTATTGAACCTTGTTATTCCATGTCCTGTTCCTGGGAGTTTCACTCATTTCTAAGGGGATGCAAATGTGGTATAAGGCTGATGCAGTACAGGGAGAGGAAGCTGGTGACAGGATGTAATGTGTGAGAGAATAAAAATTATTCAAAAATGGATGAGTGTTCTGTTTAGACATAGGTAGGGGAGAAGGGGCAAGAGGGAGAGAACACAACAACAATGGCTAATTTGACTAGTTTATAATAAAGATTGGGAAACCATAATGTAAATTTAGACTATTAAATACACAGAGCACTACATTTCTTTTAAACAAGTTTAATGTAAGGGGAAAATGTTTTATCTTAGGTAGTTTCCAGTCTGTGTGTGGAAGACAAACACGTGGCTGTAGTAGCACTGGGAGATGGTAAAGAAGTAGGCTAGAATGCAAGAAGTGAAAGACAGGTCTTCCTGAACCATCAGTAAAGCTTCCATTGTAGTGAGAACTTGAGCTGTGACTTTAAGACTGTCTTGATCTACCTGGTGAGTGAGAATGAAGATGACTCTAGGCAGATTACTCAATCCCCTAGTGAATGTACCTGATAGAAGTCCTTCAAGATTGCTAGTGTTATGACTCTGCAAGTGACTTCAAAAGTGTATTAGTTGTTTGCTTGTTTTTGTTTTTGTCAAAGTGACACAAACCAATCCTCTTGGGAGAGGGAACCTCAACAGAGAAGAGCTTCCATGTGATTGGCCTATAGCCAAAGCTTTTGAGCACTTTCTTGATTAATGGTTGATGGGAGAGGACCCAGCCATTGTGTGTGGTGCCAAGGCTGGGCAGGTACTGTTGGAGGACATAAGAAAGGTATATGAATTGAGCCTCAAGAGCAGGAAAGTAAGCAGCACTTCTACATGTCTCTGCTTCAGTTCTTGTCATGGTTTATCACAACAGTAGGACATACAGAGTCTTAGGGTTTTTAGTGTTGTGAACATACACTATTACCGAGCCAACTCTTATAAGGGCAACATTTAATTAGGACTGGCTTACAGATTCAAAGGCTTAGTTCATTATCATCAAGGTGGGACCATGGTAGCATCTAGGCAGGCCTGGTACAAGAGCAGGTGAGAGTTCTACATCTTTACCTGAAGGCCACTAGGAGAAGACTGGTTCCCACAGAGTTAGGATACATGCCTCAATGCCCACCCCCACAATGACTAACTTACTCCCACAAGACTACACCTACTCCAACAAGGCCATACCTCCTAATAGTGCCCGATCCTGGCTTAAGCATAGTCAAACTATTATATACCAATTCCTGGCCCCCATAAACTTTTTCAAACACATGAGTCTATGGGGGCCATACCTAAACACAGCATAATGCAAAATATATTTAGTACAACTTCCAAAATCCCCATAATCTATATCAGTCTCAATGTTAAAAGTCCAAAGTTCAAAGTCTCTTCTTAGATTCATCCAATCACTGAACTAAAATCCCCAAAGTGAGACAGGAAACCAGCTAGGCAAACTCCAAACTCTGCATCCCATGGTACTGGCATCTCCAATATACATCTTCTGCTGCAACTAGGCTTTACCAATAGCCTCTCATAGGCTCTCTCCATGGTGCTAAACCTCAACTTCTTTGCATGATCTCTTCACTCTCGGGCCATCAACTGCAATTGATGCTGCACCTCCATCAGTGGTCTTCCCTGGCATCTCAGAGGGCCAAGATTCAGATGTTTTCCATAGTCCCTTCATACCTTCAAAACAAGTACCACCTGGGTGATTCTTACCAAATCCAGTTGCATCATGGGGCACAATGTTCACTATCTCTGGAACACAGCTTTTTGTGATTTCAGAAAATACTTCCCAGAAGATTGTCCCTCATTAATGCTGGTTTCTTATTAATCCCTGCTGATTTCTCAGCAGCAGCTAACCAGCATCAATTGTCCCAGTAGTCCCTTCTATTCTTGACTCTAAAGCCAGAGAGAGCCACATGGCCAAAGCTGCTGAATTTTGCTGTTTACTGGTAATGAAATATGTTCTTCTTTATTCTATTAACAGCTTTTTGTTTTCTAACTCACTGTCCAAGCTTACCTGTCCTTGAACTTGTTCTGTAGACTGATCTTGAGTTTCAAGATCAGCATGGCTCTGTCTACTGAATGCTAGGATTAAAGTTGTACACCAACATGCCTGGACTTTCTTCACCTGGAATTTGCTCTGTCTCAGGATGGCCTTGAACTCAGAAAACTGCTTGGCTTTGTCTTTTGGGATTAAAGGTGTGTAGCATCATGCCTAGGCCTAAGCTTTTCATAACCACTGTTTCTCAAGATCTGGAACAAAAGCCTGTGTCTTCCAGCTTCAACATATGGATCACAATTGTGTCCTCCATTTTGGTTTGTAGTTCATTCCAGATTAAAAGTCCAAACCATTCCTTGTTCAACTGCAAATATAGACAATAATTTTATCTAGGTGGGATCTTGCCCTGAGATCACCACTCCCATAAACTCTATCTTTTGGAACATAGAATTTAGCTCCATTTTACTTCCCGGTTCTCCTTTATTATTACTTGAACCATAAATTCAGTATTTTTTCTTTTTACCATGCTTTGCATAATCTGAGTGCTTTCCGTGAAACTAAACCAGAAAACGAAGTCTCTGCTAGGTGTTTTTGGGACTTCCTTTGTCAATGCAATTAATATAAATCTCTTTTCCTTATCCTCATGTAGACTTTTCAGACAAAGGCAAAGATCAGCCGTGTTCTTCATCAAAATACAATGAAAACAGTCTCTATAACACACACTGAAATTCTTCTCCACTGAAACCTCTTGGGCCAGATCTGTAGTGTTCAAATCACTCTCAGCAACAAAGTCTTCCATATTCTTACTAGGATATCCCATTGACAGCCATTTAAAGAATTTCATTGCTTTCCAAATCTAAAGTCCTAAAGTCCACATTCTTTCCAACAAAAGCATCATTACTCCAATAACAGCAATACCTAAATCCATGGTACCAACTTTTGACTTAGTTTGTGTTTTACTGCTATGAACAGACACAATGACCAAAGCAACTCTTACAGAGACATTTAATTGGGGCTGACTTACAGATTCAGAGGTTCATTCCATTATCATCAAGGTGGAAGTATGGCAGCATCCAGGCAGGCATGGTGCAGGAATGGCTGAGAGTTCTACCAAGGCTACACCTAGTCTAACAAGGCTATACCTACTAATAATGCCTACTCTCTATTCCTAGCATATTCAAACCATCACATATATTAAGGTGGGAATCAGGCAAGAGTAGGCAACAAATACAATCCTTTCTTAATAAATTAGTTGCCCATAAATAGAACTCAAATTAATATTGAAAACTGCTAATAACTCAAGTTAAAAATTCCCAAAAAACCCCTTGGGAATATTTCCAAGAAGAATCTATTTAAATATTAAAGAAACGGAAGACGGAACCGGAGCCGGGCGCGCGGACGGCGAACGCGGGTCCTGAGAGAGCCGAAGATGGCAGTGAATGTGTACTCAACGTCAGTCACCAGTGATAACCTAAGTCGACATGACATGCTGGCTTGGATCAATGAATCTCTGCAGTTGAATCTGACAAAGATAGAACAGCTGTGTTCAGGGGCTGCATACTGTCAGTTTATGGACATGCTCTTCCCTGGATCCATTGCCTTGAAGAAAGTGAAATTCCAGGCTAAGCTAGAACATGAATATATCCAGAACTTCAAAATACTACAAGCAGGCTTCAAGAGGATGGGCGTTGACAAAATAATTCCTGTGGATAAATTAGTAAAAGGAAAATTTCAGGACAATTTTGAATTTGTTCAATGGTTCAAGAAGTTTTTTGATGCAAATTATGATGGAAAAGAGTATGATCCTGTAGCTGCCAGACAAGGTCAAGAAACTGCAGTGGCTCCTTCTCTTGTTGCTCCAGCTTTGAGTAAACCGAAGAAACCTCTCGGCTCCAGTACTGCAGCCCCACAGAGACCCATTGCAACACAGAGGACTGCTGCAGCTCCTAAGGCTGGCCCCGGGATGGTACGAAAGAATCCTGGTGTGGGCAATGGAGATGATGAAGCAGCTGAATTGATGCAGCAGGTCAAAGTATTGAAGCTTACTGTTGAAGACTTGGAGAAGGAGAGAGACTTCTACTTCGGAAAGCTAAGGAACATTGAACTGATTTGCCAGGAGAATGAGGGGGAAAATGACCCTGTACTGCAGAGGATTGTAGATATTCTTTATGCCACAGATGAAGGCTTTGTGATACCTGATGAAGGGGGCCCACAGGAGGAACAAGAAGAGTATTAAGCAGCCTGGACCAGCAGAGCAACATCCGAAGTCTTCACTCCAAATCATGTGCTTAACTGTTAATACTCCCTTTTATTAATCTTAGAGGATTCACTGGTTTCTTTTCATAAGCAAAAAGTACCTCTTCTTCAAAGTGCACTTTGCAGAAGTCTCACCTTTTCCGATGAGTTTGAGTTAGGAGCTTTTGCCTTGTAGCAGAGCAGTATTAACATCTAGTTGGTTTACCAGGGGAACAAGAGGCCAACCATGGGGCTCTTCATGTGGATGCTGGTCACACTGACTGATGGAGAAGGGGGTTTATAATACAAGAGGTGACAGCCTCAGAAGTGTAAAGACTGAATTGAATTCTAAGCTAATGTGAAATTCTGGCAGAGAACGTTTTAATAAATAAATGCCTTAAGAGTATTTAAAATATGCTTCCATATTTCAAAATATAAAGTGTAACATGACAGGAGATTTTATGTGTCTGACGTTATGTCTGGGAAGGAAGGGCAGACTTTAGACCCTTTGGAACCTGCTGTCGTAGGCCTTTCAAGGCCTCTTGAATCTTATAGAATGAGACTTTGGCCCAGAAGTAAAGTTTGAANAGTTCTGTGAAGCCATTTTGTATCATTGACCAGTTACATCCCTGCTCTAAAAGCAAGCAGCATGGTTGCTTGGGTGACTAGAGGGTGTCTGGGCCCTGCAGTGCCTGAGGCGAAGAGCTCAGCTTCCCATCGAACAGTCCTCTGATCTTTTCAAACTCTCCCCAAGTTCCTCTGTATTGTGTTTCTGGAACCTGCCCACATCTCTGGGATTTGAATGGGTGTGGCGTCCCAGCACACTGTCTTTTAAGTTTACAGTTAGACGTTCTCTTCTCTGCTCCCTTTGACCTCTGGCAACTCCTCTGGCTCCTTAAGTTTGCTGCTGAGCATTGTAAATACAGCAGGCAGGTGATCGTGCTGCAAGTTCTTGCTGGACCTCTGGCAAAGGAGTGATCAGGGAAGGCCAGTGTCACCTTGGGCTCTGTGAGGCTAGGGTGCTCGCTGTCTGCTGGTCACTGCTCCCCGTTGTCACCTGAGTACTTTGCCAGTGCACTAATCTCTTGGAGATAAAATTCTCTAGTGTGTTACTAAATGTTAAAATGTTTTTTTTTTTTAAAGAATATACAATACCATGACTGAAATATTAATATTTAAAATACTTCATTCCTTAATTCTCCCTCGTTTGCTTTACCCACAGCCTATTCAATTCCTTTGTTTGGCAGAACTCTGCAAAATGTGTTACCCACTACTGAGATTGTTCAGCCCCTGATGTGTTTGTATTGATTTGTTTCTGGTGGTAGCTTGTCTTATGCTGTGTGTAGAAAACAGGTATTTTATGACAGAATGTTATGTAGTGCATGCTCTGTGGAATTCAGAGGAAAATCCAGATTCAGTGATTAACAATGCCAAAAAAAAAAAAAAAAAAAAAAAAAAAAAAAAAAAATAGCCATTGTTCAAATGACAGCGGTGCTGTTTCTCCTCTGTGGCCTTTCAGACTTCTGTTGCCCCCAAATTCCATTTTATTGGGAACCCATTTTCCACCTGGTCTTTCTTGACAGGGTTTTTTTCTACTTTAAACAGTTTTTAAATAAAATTCTGTATTTCAAGAAAAAAAAAAAAAAAAAAAAAAAAAGAAACATAATTTGTCATAGGATGCAAATTTAGTTATATGGCAGTAACTAGTCCAACACAGTTATGGAAGCTGTGCATTGAACACTGCAAAAGCACTAAGAAAGAAGATTCCAAGCATTTCCATTACAAGTAGCAGAGGCATGAGGCAATATCTGTCTGATTAACTGGCTTTAGCTACTAGGTGAAGTACACATATTTCAAAATCATATTGTATACCAAAAATGTATACAATATTTAGCTTGTTAAGTATGATACATTTAAGAAAGTCAGTAAAATAATAAAATATATCAAAATTAACAATGAAAGAAGAGAAATTTAAAAACCCACAGATTAAGTTTAGGTGTCACACATTTCTCTCTTATGAACTCTACAAGAAGTAAAATAAATGGGAGTAAGAAGCATTAAGAAATACTGTCAGATATTTCACTGAACTAAAAGACACAAATTTTCAAGTTGAAAGGGCTCATTGAGTGCCTGGCATACTAAATGAAAAATGGCCTAAATGGAAATGCTTTTACAGTTCTCATGAAGCATGAATTGGTAAAAATTACTTTGGGGAGCAATTTGACAATATCTTAAAGATCTTTCTATTTGAACATTGAACAATGTTACTTCTAAGTATATATAACAGAGAAAATTATCCACTATAGAAGAAGTCTTGTAAGAATTTCAACTAGACCATGAGTTTTCAGGAGTTGTAAATTTGTAACTACCATATTTAATAAGCCAATTGATGACAGAACATAGATAAGTTGAGATATGAGTAGGAGCATGTAACATATCTTACATAACCTGCTCAAACATTCTCAGATGACATTTACCATAAAAATGAGCAAATCAAAACAGGAAAATCATAGACTAGATAAGACTGTAAAACAAGAGAAAAGTAAAGAAAGCTCTTAAGAAAGCAAAGGAAATCCTAGTACAGAAATTATTCAGAAGGCTGAAATCATAACTAGTTTGCATCATGGTAGGAAGATGGTAGGCTATAGAAGTGTATGGTTTGGGAAAGGAAAGGGGCAAGATGGACACAGGGAGACAGAGGAGGGTAGGAAGGTCAAAGGGCAGAAAGAAGAGAGAGAGAGAATTCAAGTGGACAAAGCAAATTTTAAAATTCCAGTAGTCAAGAACCTAATCATATTAAATAATATGACTCAAAGAAATACAACACAGGAGATTAAAACTTTACATGTTATTATACATAACATGTAATATATATGCACACACACACACACACACATATATATATATATATATATATATGCATATTACCACTTAAGTGCTTATAATTATATACATAGTGAATATTTATTTCAACAAAAGTAAATTTAAGAATTTATTTTTAGGGAAAGAGAAGACAAGTGTGGAAGAATAAAAGAGTTCATCAACAATATGAACTAACCAGTGTCGCATCCTCTCTCAACCAGCAAGGAAGATGCAACCACCAGTTCTTCTAACAGCAGTTTATTCAGCAATTTTCTTTCTTCATCTCCCTTCATCTCCCACGAACCCCAGAAAAGCCCAATATATATGCATTCATGCCAACCAATCACACCAGGCAATGTAGCTTTGCCAAGTGAGTGAGCTCAGCCAATGATCAGCAGGGATAACAGCAGCAGCCAAATAAGGACTTGTTTATTATAAGAACTCTCTTCCTGTAGGTGCCATGTTGGGGTGTGGCCCCAGGGGCTGTGGCTCCCCACAAACCAGTGCCCCCAGAGCTCGTGTCTCTAGCTGCATATGTAGTAGACAATGGCCTATTCGGCCATCTTTGGGAAGAGAGACCTCTTGGTCTTGCAAACTATATATGCCCCAGTATAGGGGAATGTAAGGGCCATGAAGTGGGAGTGGGCAGGTAGGGGAGCAGGGGTGGGGGGAAGGTATAGGGAACTTTGGGATAGCATTTCAAATGTAAATAAAGAAAATATCTAATAATAAATAAAAATAAAAAGGGAAAAAATATGAAAAAAAAAAAGGAAGTTCAAAGTCACCCTGGGCTATGGATGTCCCTATCTTAAAATAAATAAATTCACTAACTTCTAGGGAAAAAAAAGAAAACATTCTTTCACAAATAAATAAATAAAGAGCTCATACACATATTAATATATTTGGTAATGAATAGTACCTTAAATTTTTGCAAAGCAAATTTTCATCAGTATATCAATCATGAATCATCAATACAGTAATGAACATCAAATTAAAACTAAAGACTTGAAATCTGCATCACAGGGAATAAGAGCCAGGTAAGAGGAATCATCAGGTATGTTTTAAAGCAAGGGAAGAATATGCTTCTGGTGGGCACAGAGAAAAGGACAGCTATAAAGTTTGTGGAAAATTATATGTAAAATGTCCATCATGAGGACATTCAATTCTATTTCTTGAAATCTGAAATATTTAAAAAGTCATCTTTATCACTATTATTAATAAAGTCAGTATAACAATTTCACATGCTTTCCCCCTTGTCCCCATTAATCTTTGAATAATGTACAACTTTCTTCAATATCCTCATGTTTTAGCAGGAAATAAACAGTAGCCTACAAACATGCAAGTGCAAGTCACTGAATATCAGTAAGTCCAGGGCCAGACCTCTATCTCCCAACCTAGTTCCTTGCTTCTACACTTCAGGTTCCTCTGAGAACATCCCTTAACACTAGTGCTTTAGTTCCTTAGGACTGTCAGAGTGTACCTCTCACCTCAGTTCAACTAAGAATTGTCAAAGATATGATGCATTTCTAATGGACAAATTTGAATAGGAAAAATGTACCTTTTATTTCCCTTTTATCTTTTTGTCTTTTTTTCCTCTACTCTTCAAAAATTTTTGTCTTGTAGATTTTTCTAAAAAAAAAAAAAAAGTCACTTTAGAAGACTTCTTTATTTCTGTTAATACAATTGATTTTATTATAATAAACCACCCCATGCCTCTCTCCAGTGCTCTAATCCAGGGATCACAGTGCTTTTCAGACATTAATTAAAAATCTTCTCATCATTCCTGTGAGTTCCTAGGGCACAGAGTGAGGGGAAATCCTATCTGCTCTGACATTAATTATTCGTTCCTTTGGCTTGCAAACTAGGTAAATAGCTTTGCTTCCTACCATTAACAAACAAGTCCGCTCTTCCCATGATTATAGCAGATGTTTCCAAGCAAGAGGAAAGCAACTTCCATCAGCTCCAAGGGAAGACTGAAGCATGGGCCAGACATGACTGTGGAGTTTTTGCTTGAAAATTTGCATAGTCAGCAAAAGCACCTTAGGGGAATTTTAAATGCACAGAGACCTGGGCTTTTATATGTTCTTCTCTGAGGAACAGATTTAGAACATGAGGAGTAAGACCTAGAGATCTGTATTTTGAAACAATTTGAATATATTGGTTTGAAAATAGTCACATTTCATTATTGGCTCATTACAAATAGGTTGATGTTCATTTTAAACATTTATACATAAACAGAGTAAGTGACTAGATGTACTAGATGTGCATGATTTCTTTCTTCATGCTTAATAGAATAGACAAGTGCATCCAGACCAGGATCCCTAGAATGTATGGATGCTGCCTCTTTCTCTCCTTCTCCTCCTTCTCCTCCTTCTCCTCCTTCTCCTCCTTCTCCT
>NC_034595.1:24962120-24964294 GCF_900095145.1 Mus pahari | reverse complement strand
CTCCTCCTTCTCCTCCTTCTCCTCCTTCTCCTCCTTCTCCTCCTTCTCCTTCTCCTCCTTCTCCTTCTCCTTCTCCTCCTTCTTCTCCTACTCCTTTTCCTCCTCCTCCTCCTTCATCTCATATACCCATGGTTCTTGCTAATCATAGAGATTGTTGGAATTATATATTCATATGATACTATTTATCTCAGGGAAGTTAGAATTAATACTACCTTAAAGGGAATTTGAAAGAATGTTATGTTCTTTCAAAGGTTCACACAACTCAGAGCCAATGAGCTAGCTCCCTTTTTGCCATAGATTTCTTTCCCTTGATGTGAAAAACATTATTAGCAAAAGCTATTTGAATAGGAAAGGCTTACACATCCAAGTCATAGTCCATCACAGAGGGAGGCCAAGGCAGGAACTCAAGCAGGGCAGGAGCCTGAAGTCAGAAATTGAAGAGGAGAGCATAGAAGAGAGCTTTATACTGGATTTCTCCTCATGATTTGCTTGGCCTACTCTCTTATAGCACCTAGAACCACCCACCTAAAGATGGCACTATCATTCATCAGTCAAGAAATAACACTAAGGTTGTTTCATATAGCCTCAACAAATTTTATTATTTTATATTTACTTGAAATTACACACACACACACACACACACACACACACACACACACACACACCATCTATTATCTCTATCTATCTATCTATCTATCTATCTATCTATCTATCTATCTACCTACCTATCTATCTATCTATCGATTTATCTATTGTCTATCTATAATCTTAAAGAAAGTTATGTCACTAGTGTTGAAAATACTCATCATTAAACAGATTTTTTAAAAAAGAAAGAATAAAAAAAATATGGTACCAGGCACAAAAATTCTCCTTTAGAGTGGTTAGTCAAGGTAGTCTAAGTGATTCCCAAAACAGTATAAAGTATGACAATTGCCTTTGATTGTCTCTCAGAGATGACTCTATGCTTTTAAGACAGAACTTATTTTAAAGTTGCATGTAACCTGAAAACTTTCTTACAGTGTAGCTTCCATGGTCCCTGAGAGTGCAATGTATGCTGTCAAGGGAGAGAAACAAGCAATAGTCCTACACAGTTGGGAAGCCTGTGAACCACAACAATGGTTAACATAACAAGATATCTGTAAAGGTACTGTAAGTGGTGCTCACATGTTGGTATTAACCAACAACTGTCTGACTGAACATAAGGCCCACTTAACAGCAAACAAAACATGCTAGATACTAGAAACTTGCCAGCATTCTAGGGCCAGTATGGGGATAATCTTTTTTTTTTTTTTTAATTTTTTTAATTCACTTTACATCCCATCACAGCCTTTCTCCCTCCTCTCTTCCCAGTCCTACCCTTATCAATCCTCCCATTGCCCCCTCTCCTTCTCACCAGAAAATGGGAGTCTTGCCTGGGTACCAGTCCACTCTGGAGCATATAGTCCAAGCATGTCTAGACACATTCTATCCCACTGAGGCCCAACCAGGCAGTCCAAGTAGAGGGGGAGGAGATCCCATGACAGGGAACAGGGAACAAGACAGCTCCTTGGTTCCACATGGTAGTAGACCCACATGAAGACCAAGCAGCACATTTGCTACAAATGTGTAGGGGATCTAGATCCAGCTCCTGCATGCTCTGTGGTTAGTGGCCCAGGGAGGGGATAAATCTTAGAAGAGAATCTATGATGTTCACTTTGCTAGACCAGCATAATCCTAACTACATTCTAAGTCTTTCCTTATAGCTACAGATAATGGTCCCTACCAGCTCTGATCAAAGAAACTTCTCTTTACAGCAAATGGAAACCATCACAGAAAACCACAAATGACACAATGTAGATGTTAACCAATTGTGGAGAGCCAAGAAACAATGGAAACATCTCTATCACAACTCATGCATGCATTGTTCAAGGACCATATTAGAAGAATAAATGGAGTGAGTGAAACAGTCAAAATACCAGGAAGTCTGTTGTAAAAGATTCTTTCATAGAAATGATTATATAAACATAATCCACACAATGGCAATATCAATAGATGCTAATAATGCAGAAGTGGGAAAAACATTAGAGTCACATCCCTGGACAGGAACCTACAGGCAAAGTTGATAATGGCAAACAGAGAAAGAGAGAGAGAGAGAGAGAGAGAGAGAGAGAGAGAGAGAGAGAGAGAGAGAAGAA
>NC_034595.1:24955716-24962060 GCF_900095145.1 Mus pahari | reverse complement strand
AGAAGCAGAAGCAGAAGCAGAAGCAGAAGAGGAGAGAACATCTCCCAAGTATAAAGCTCCTGTTTGTTCAATACAAAAGAAATTAGCACTGAAACCATAACACAGAGGCAATAAAAATGGACATAATAGCTTGTATCTATACGCTTCTACATACCTATAGTACATAAGAATTTAGGTGAGAGAGAAGGAAACATGATGTAATTGTATTTTAATTAAAAATGTAGTTTTAAAGAAAAGGGATAAGAAATTGCCCTTGAGACTTACCTAAAGTCCATGTGATTGAGGCATTTTCCCAAATGAGGTTCCCTCTTTATAGATGACTATAGCTTGTGTCAAGTTGACAAAAATCACTAACCATGAGACTGTCTATACTTTAACTAAGAACACTTGTGTTTCCAGTCTATACTTGTTTGTCCAGGACTCACAAGGCTTCTGTATTAGAAAGCAACTCAAAATTTACCAACTTCCGTGTTTCACAGAGGTAAGGAAATCAAGCAGAGTGGACTATGACATCCCCTGGGAGCCAGGATACACCACAAAGCATGTCTCTTGTTTCAGAGGCTGGGCTCTAAGGGCATTGTGATGGCGCACTCTGCCTAGTGTTCAGTTGCCATCTTGGACAAACACTAGATTTTAGACTATGTAGATCAAAGCCTGAGTTTGAAAATATTGCCATCTAGAATGCTGAGAAGTCACAAAGGGGAACGAGTTGAGGTAAAAATTTTACCTTATTGATTGTCTTCTTTCCTCTTCATTTTCATCCACTTATTTCTACATATACTCTTTATATGGATGGATGAGTATTAGGTAGCAGGGCAGCAGGCTGAAATGCCTATTTATAGTAGTAACTTTTCATTGTAGAATAAAGGGCAGTTTGCAAAATGTCTGAAAACTGTATATATGTATACCTAGGACTTTACTGACCTTTTATGAACTCTTTATAATGGTGTTTAACATAGTCCCTGGGACAATCTGCTTAACCTACTTTATGCACTTCTCATTTCCTATAACACAGCAAGCCTTTAGAAAGTTGGAAATGGAGATTTTAGGGGATCCTTAAGTCTGATGTTATGGGCTAAGCTACCTGCTTTTGTATCCTTACTTACGTTCTTCTATAGAAGGTGTTGTGACTGGCAGAGTGCTTTAGGTATCCATGTACTGGGTGTGGGTAGGAAGCAATTTATTTTTCTTTGTCTAGATAGAGGACAAGAATGAGGGGAAAGTACTTATTAATTGAGTCAACACAATATGAACAATTACCCTCTCTTCCCACATATACCACTTGCAAGAATACTGTGGGCAAGTTTTATGACTCATAGTTAACCTACAGAAAACCATATCTCAGAGATATCAATGCATTGCTAACACATCACCACGCACAGCTATTAGTGGATTCAATCTTAGAGAACTGTATCCTTCCCATAGTTGAAATTTATTTATTTATTGAAATCCAGCACACATAACAAAGATGAGTATCTCTTACCTCAATGTCCATACACTCCAGCTACCCCATTGCTTGGCCACACACATTTTTCTCAGGTCCTTTGCTGATATAAATAGTACTTTCTTTTATTCCATAAGTCTGATAGCAATGACTTGTTCAGAAAAGATAATGCAATCACGAGTGCTTTTATTAATTTGAGAAAAAAGCTCAGCACCATGTTCTAGCAGTGCTATAATACTGAACTTCAACCTGCAGCTAGAACTCAGAATCTCTTCGGTGTCTAATTTCTGCCTCACCACTGCTTTTGGTAAAGACTGAGTCATTTATCCATTTTGTGCCATCTTCCATTTCCATGTACGTACAGTAATTGTTATTTTCTGATCATCTCCGTAAAAGGAGAATAGTGAGGGTAACTTCATCACTAAGAGGTTCTAAGAAATATAAAAATCTCAAGGGCTAGTTATATTGCCACTCAGCTCATATTGAGTTTCCTAGATAGGTGGGAGAATTTGGAACACAGCAGATGCCTTGGTAGTTTGCAAGTCTAAAATGTTGGGGCTGAAAGGGGTCCCTACCAAGAATCCAATAGTCTGTAGCTGGGAATCAGAAACATACAGAACCCTCACACAGAGTTGTGTGAGGGGATAATCAAGTATCACGGCAAGTTAGAACATAGACTTAAAATCTAGATCTTCTAACACAGTTCTTTCTGAATATCCTGTTGTTATTTAGGAAGATTCTAATGCCTTTATAGAGAAGATGGTTACAGATAACAATAGATTTGAGATAGACAATTGTAGAAGGATGCTTCTCAAGTTAGACACACATAATTCACTTTCAGTTGAGTAACCTAATTTGAAAACTGCCAGGACAAGACAGGCAAACCAGATGGGTAATTGCCTGGAGTGTGGAGACGAGGCTAGAGAGTGCGGTTCACTGAGTACCCAAGGAGGTTTGGCACATTATTGTTCCTAGTCATCCAGAATGAGAAGGATCAAACTTCAGTCGTCTGATCCTGTCAAATCAGTTTCTTTTAGCAGAGTCATGCCTCTGAGCAAAACTGTGCTTTCATTTTGTTGGGGGATAAACATATATATATATATATATATATATATATATATATATATATATATATATATATATGTGATATAGTTAGAAAAGGTAGAAAGATAGTTGTTAAGGAAAGAAAGAGTAGATGGATCATTGCATTTGTGGTGAAGCCTTTAGGCTGTCTTTCAATCCTCTCTGCCTCCTTGACGCAGGCTTAGTCTATGCCTGTGACACTTTAGATTGTCTGCACTCTTCTTTTGCACAATGATAGACACATAACCCTTGGTCTTGAGGGGACTGATAACAAACAAAAAACAACAACAACAAGAAGACCAAAAAGAGTAATTTCCAAAATCATAAGTTCATTAAGATATTTGGTGTAAGTTTTTTATTCTGTGTCTTAGTTTTCTGTGTTGACGCATGCCAGTATTCTTTACAATTTAAAAACAATTCAAAATATAAGCCTTTCTATAATCTATAGCACAGCATTTTTAACAGCAATGGGGACTCACCTCTGATTAAAGCTGCCAACTTAGAAATGGGCTTGGTGATTACATATAATTAAAATTGCCCTCTTTTCTATGTGGCTAATATATTGGCTCCTCACATCAAAGGATGTGAACTTTGTTTAAAGTAGTATTTTACTCAGCTAGAAAGTGTATTAACATCAGTCTCATAATATCCAATGTCTATAATAAGGTGTTGTGGTAAATCTCCAACCCAAGTAAGCGCGGGCAATGAAAACACAACTCAATTAATATGAATACATGCTGTGTGCCTAGATTGGCAGATCTACCACTACACTACCTTCTTCCCCATATAAGAGACCCCTTATAACTTGCAGTTTCTCCAGGCCAGGTGCTTCTGCTCTACTTTCCTTCTTCCTGCTCCTTCACCATTCTCTCTCTCTCCCATAACCTTAAGCTCCTCCTTCCCCTCTTTCTCTGCCCAATCACCAACTCTAGCCTTTATTTATAAACTAAGGTGAGAAGAAGGTTTGCAGGAAATCACATGAGTGCTGACTCACTTCTTGTTTGAATCCCCTCACAGGAGAACAGAATTAACATCAAATACAATTAGCCCCAGAGCTATTTGCAACACTTCCCCCTTTCTGTCCAATTAAAAGACTATTTTATCTCAGATATAGTTGACTGCAACTATTACTTTTTTGTAATTTATAAAGTACAAGAGACATAACATCCAGTCCATCATCTTTGTTACTTAAATAGAACCTCTGTCATCAATCCTATCTTAAAAGACTTATAACTATATACCTTACTCATGTCCTGACTTTAAATTGTAAGTCATATGAAAACCATCCTTTCAAATCTATATTATCTTTCTCAATGCTAAACAGCTTGGTTGGCTATGAGACTATCAGTTTTCAACCCTGTCAGAAATCCAAGAATGACAAATATTATCTGAAAATATGAGAAGCACAAAATATAGCTTCCAAAACTTAGTTAATTTATAGAGACTTCTGACCACCTGGACAGCACCTTATACTTAGAAAAAGTTGGAGCAATGGTCTTCAGCCTTCTGGCCCAGGGTCATCTGACAGACCTTTGTAATGCAGAATTTTGAAGGGCTGATTACCCTGTCTTGGCAGAGATTATCAGTTGACTACTCTGCATAGTGTGTCCTTTTTCTAGACAATATTTTATGTGCAGATGAAATGAGGCAATTCTTGCCTAGTGGCTCTCTTGCCACAACTGGAGCAACTCCAATTGATGTGCAATTTCTTATTTGAATCCATAAAGGGAATGCTGTCAGAAGCAGACTTGCCTCAAAAACAAGTGAACAGATAACATTAAATGTCACATTCTGTGGACTTCTGACATTTTTGAAAACCAACTATCTATGTGAAGTAATCTGGACTGCTCTATGTTACTTACTCTCAGCCATTTCCAATTAAAATAACTTAAAACATCCTAACAAAAAACTCAGAGCCATGTATTTGCTTTTTGGCCTTTAACTCACAGGCTTAAACACCTCATATCTGTTTATAATAACAGCAATAGAAGGACTGGGTCTAAGCCCTGCAGTTCAAAATTTTTAGTATCAATAAGAATTTTATACCAATGAAAACCTTTGATTTTGCATCAAATTATGTACCATTTAAGAAATTATGACTTCAGCTTAGTAACAATTAAAGAGATTTCTACCACGTGAGATTATAGCTATACAATCAATTCCAGATATTCATCCCTATTCCAACTATGACCATTCCTAGAAAGACAACCTATAATATCCTCCCCCCAGCTTCAAAGCCTAGGGAACTGGGATGACTACTCTTCATAACTTCTTCAAGCTGAATATGGGCATTGAGATATTTTTGAAGAGAGCAGGAAGGGTAGGGAAAATGGGGGAGTTGGTTGGCCTTAAGAAAGCCACACCAATGATTGTGTTAGTCTCTGATGCCTGTGTCTTGACTGGATCCAGATGAAAAACCAAGACATCAGGAGTTCAGGCAGGTCAGTTCAGCATTGACTGATGATGAAATTCACCAAGGCTTATATCTCAGGTTAGTTGAGTTCAAATTAATACATTGGGCACCAATTTTTTGCAGTAAACCTCCAACCCAAATAAGTCCGGGCAATGAAAACACAACTCAATAAGAATAAATGCTGTGCGCCTTGATTGGGCAGATCTACCCCTACACTACCATCTTCCACATCTCTGAGACCCCTTAGAACTTGTGGTTTCTCCAGGCCAGGTGCTCCTGCTCTACTTTCCTTCTTTCTCCTCCATCATTCCCCATCCCCCGATCTCTCTCCCCAAACTTCAAGCTCCACCTCCCCCTCTTTCTCTGCCCAATTACTGGCTCTAGACTTTATTATAAATTAAGGTGGGAAGAAGGTTTACAGGAAATCATCTGAGTGCTGACTCATTCCTTGTTCAAAGCCCCTCACAGGAGAATAGAATTATCATCAAATACAATTAGGCCCAGAGATATTCACAACACTAAGGACACATTCTAATATGATTCAAGCTATAGAAAGATAAATGAATGATAAAATTACATTTTCTCACTGGGGTGTGATTTCTGATAGGGAGTGATGAAATCAGCATCCCTCAGGTTTGAATTAGAAGCACTTCAGCAATAATTACAATCTTGCTTATAATTTTCTGTTCATCTTGCTGGCACTTTTGTGAATGGTTATTAAAATTTAGAAATCTAGAAATCTCTTCTTCTCTCTTTCCTTTCAGAATAATCTTCCCCTTATGTGCATTTTTCTTACTCTTGTTTCATGTGCCATAATTTTAGTTGCCTTCTTCCAACTGTTGACTGAAAAAAATATTGAAACAGTGAGAGGAAAGTAGAGTAAGAATGGGATACAGAGAGAAAAGCAGAGAGAGCATCTTATGTAAATTCCATCCATTGTAATTTTCAAATACTTAAACTCATTAGTTATTGTTAATGAGGTTGATAAGGATGTTTCTTTCTGTTTCTGAGTTATGAGCGAAATACCCCAACTTGTTTTTTTGGGACCATTTGTTTGAAAAAAATGTTCACAAGCCTTTTACTCTGAGGTGTCTGTCTTTGTTACTGAGGTGCATTTTCTGAATGTATCAAAATGTTGGGTCCTGTTTATGTATCCAGTCTGTTAGTCTATGTTTTTTCTTGGGGAATTGATCCCATTGATATTAAGAGATATTAAGGAAAAGTGATTGTTGTTTTCTCTTATTTCTGTTTTTAGAGGTAGAATTATGTTTATGTGGCTATCTTCCTTTTGGTTTCTTAAAGGAAGATTATTTCCTTGCAATTTCTAGGGTGTAGTTTCCCTCTGTGTGTTGGAGTTTTCCATTTATTAACCTTTGAAAAGCTGGATTTGTGGAAAGATATTTG
>NC_034595.1:24953036-24955196 GCF_900095145.1 Mus pahari | reverse complement strand
TCTATAAGTTTGTTGAAAGCCGGGCATGGTAGTGCATGCCTTTAATCCCAGAACTCAGGAGGCAGAGGCAGGTGGATTTCTGAGTTCGAGGCTAGACTGGTTTACAAAGTAGTCAGGGCTATACAGAGAAACCCTGTCTCGAAAAAAAAAAAAAAAAAAAAAAAAAAAAAAAAAAATTTGTTGAAGATATTTACTGGCCATTTAAGTTGAAAATCTTCAGTCTCATCTATACCTATTATCCTTAGATTTGGTCTTATTGTGTCCTGGATTTCCTAGATGTTTTGTGTTAGGAGCTTTTCTGCATTTTACATTTTCTTTGATTGTTGTGTCATTGTTTTCTATGGTATCTTCTGCACCTGAGATTCTCTCCTCTATCTCTTGTATTCTGTTGATGATGCTCACATCTGTAACTCCTGATCTCTTTTCTAGGTTTTCTACCTCCAGTGTTGTCTCATATTTTTATTTCTCTATTGTTTATACTTCCATTTTTAGATCCTGGATTTTTTTTTTTTTTTCAATTCTTTCGCCTGTTTGATTTCGTTTTCCTGTAATTCTTTAAGGGATTTTTGTGTTTCCTCTTGAGGTCTTCTACCTGTTTACCTGTGTTCTCCTGCATTTCATTAGGGGAGTTATTTATGTCCTTCTTAAAGCCCTCTATCATCATCATGAGATGTGATTTTAAATCCAAATCTTGCTTTTCTAGTGTGTTGGGTTATCCAGGACTTACTGTTGTGGGAGGACTGAGTTCTGATGATGCTATGTAGCATTGGCGTCTATTGGTAAGGTTCTTGTGCTTGACTTTTGCCATCTGGTTATTTCTAGTGTTTGTTGGTCTTTCTGTCTTGGTCTTGTACTTGTCCCTCCTGTGGGCCTGTAATCTTGTGTCAGTACTCCTGGGAGACCAGCTCTCCCCTGACAGGACCCATGCACATAGGGTTGTGGAACAGCCCCAGTTCCTGGGTGCAGATGTAGACTGGAAGGACCCTATCCCAGCTGGTCCATGGCTCCTGCACCCTGTACACTCCTGGCTGGTCCTGCCTTAGACAGTCACTGGAGAAAAAACAGCCAAAAACTTTCGATGTAATCAGCATTCTTGATTTAAATACTCTCTGACAACATAGTGGTGTCTTCTTCTCACTGAGACTTGTGGTGTTGTCTCTGTTAGTCATTTGTAACACACTTGCAAATCAACTGCATGTTTTTTGAGTCCTAACCTTCATAATAATAATTATTGGTAATGTTCTTAGTATCATAGTAGACTATAAGTTACTAAATTTGATGTGTGTTGAAGTCTGACCCTGTTCTTCAGGACTTGTGTGAAGTTTCATGAGTTCTGGCTTCCTGGTCTGTGAGAAAGCAGTTATCTATTCCTAAAGCTTTAGGAAATCCATTAAAACCATTAATTCAAGCATGGCATGTGAAAAACATGAACAAAGGATTGCTTTCAAAGAACTGCTTATCCATTTCTCTCTCATTTATTTAATTATATTTACATATGTGGTGGTTTGAACAGAAATAGGTTTATAGATTTGAATGTTTGGTACCAGAGAGTGGTACTATTAGGAGGTGTGGTCTTGCTGGAGGATGTGTGTCACTAGGAGTGGGCTTTGAGATTTCAGATGCTCAAGCTAGTTCTGATGTGTCTCTCTTCCAGCTGCCTTCCTATGTGAATATAGAACTCTCTGTTATCCCTCCAGCAACACATCTATCTCTGTGCTGTCATTTTTCTTGACATGATAATGGACTAAATCTATGAATGTAAACAAGTTCCAATTAAATGCTTTCTTTTATAAGAGTTGCCCTTGTTATGACATCTCTTCACAGCAATAAAACCTTAACTATAACAGCACACATATATAGTTATTTAGCTTTAGATTTTTTTTTCTTAAAGATAGGGTCTCATTATATAGCTCTGTCCTATGTCTCACTATGTAGACCAGGATGGCCTTGAGCACACGGGTATGTACCTGTTTCTACCTCCTTAGTACTGTGGTTAAAGGTATGTATCACTATGTCTGGCTATTCTGCCTAATCTTAAAAAAAAAAAAAAAAAACTATATTCCTCAAATCCAATAAATCAGGCAAACCTAAATAAGTAAAATAAAATACAAGAAACAATAATTATTAGCATAAGTAGAATGTGGTATTGTTTTAAGTTTA